>NW_006792323.1:1083372-1123906 GCF_000442215.2 Lipotes vexillifer | reverse complement strand
GTGTGTGTGTGTGTGTGTGTGTGTGTGTGTGTGTGTGTGTGTGTGTGTGTGTGTGTGTGTGTGTGTCTTTGTGTGGTAGGGGTTCAGAGATTGGTGTTTTCTTTCTTTGCACAAGAAAATTTTACATTTCTATTCACCTAGGAACACAGTTCTCTTAACTGTACAGAAATACACTTGAGCCTTGAAATGAAGGATCAGGGCTTAAATCCTTGTGAGTGGAACATTATGGGTGTTTTACGGTGCGACAGTATTCACTAGTCAGTTCATCATTTCTCATCATGAATCGATTACGTGGATAGCAACTATTAGGGTTATTATTTAATCCAAGTGTTAACTTAGAAAGCAGCCCCCACATTTAGCCACACGTTTCTTATTTCTTCGTCAGTAAATCTAATTCTTACACTTCTTGAAAACTGGATTCTTCTCCTACCTTCTCCATCTTAAAAAAAGATAAGGGAAAAATACGCAAATAAGCCCCAGTTCCTTAATACATATCCATGCACCATAAAGATTAATGAACAGGTAGAAGGTGAAAAATGGCCTAGTTAATTTGTGGATAATGAAGTTTAAATTATCGACACCTATTTTAAACATTAATTAAACAATTTGGAAGAACTGTTTCCCAAATATCCTCTTAGTAAGGCATAAAATAACATTCTGATATGTGTCATTGCCCCTGTTTTCTTTATGCTTGATCAATGATAAAAGGAACTCTAATAAAAGTATTTCCAACCACAAACAAAAAAGCAAACGTTTGAGCCCCAAATTCATTTTGTTTCAGAGTAACTGTGTGTTTGTCAGTGTGACACAGCAAGCACATTTGAAACCCATAATCATAAAACAAAAATTTATAGCCAGGGTTCAGGGTCTACATCTGTTTCTCTGGTTTCTGTACAGCAATTACCCACTGGACAATCCAGAAAGAAACACCATGAATCATGCTCTGTAGACATGTTTGAACTGGAGAGTTTGGTGAAGAAAGAGCAGGCGTCTCTGTGCACCAGCACTGCAGCCGGCTGTGTTCAAAACTGGTCACATGCCTCGTGACGTCTAAATAAAAAGATTCTCGCAGGCGCTGATATCCACCCCAGGCACAAGTCACGCAAAGTGCTGGCCACATGGAGGTGGGGAGGGGAGCGGCCGACATGGGTCGCATTTTAAGAAGACACACCTGTGTCTTACATGGTTTTGTTTTTATTTATTTACTTTTACTTTTTTTTTTTTTTTTTAACCGTTAGTCTCATGTAAACCCCTCTCGCCACACTTCTGCGGAAAAAGCAAACGGCAGCACTGAGGGGACTGTGGGTTTCAGCAGGGCAGCCCGGGCGGGGGTGTGTAGCCAGCACCGGGCAAGTGCTGAGCTGTTCCGGGGGCTTCTGCAGCCCCTGGCTCAGCCGCTTCCCGCGCTGGGAGCAGGGGAAGTCCTAACACTGATCAACAGCAGAAAGCGCCCTGGCCTGTCCGTCTGAACACCGGCTCCGGTGCCGGGACTCGTGGTGTCCGTGATTCTCAGGCCCACAGACAGCAAGCTGCATCCCAGGCGTGAGCCCGCATCCCCGCAGACACCGGGTCTTCTCAGAGCCCAGGAAACATGTGTTCTTCCTCAGAAATGTCTCTCCACCTGCAGGGCTGGCCGCTGCGTCCTTCCTTCCCTTGGCTCCTTCTTCTGTAGCTTCCTGCTTTTCCCAGTTTCCTGGACGAAGTCTTCCCACCCGTTACTTGCGGACAATGTCCCCAGGACGGGGCCACCGCCCCCCTCCCTTTCCAGGCCCGAGTGGCCTCCTGGGCGCTTTCCCGCCCGTTTGCTGTGCATGGCTCCTGCCCCCAGGTTCCTGCCGGTTCCACCTGGAGACCAAACTCCTGCCCCCCCCCAAACCCCGCCCCGAACCCCGCAGTGCTAGCAACGGGCTCCAGTGGGTCCTCAGCCCCCCGGCCACCCCTGCTGGCCCCGGCTCGTATGTGGGAGCCGGGAGGTCTACCTGTGGCTATTTCCTCTTGTTTATTTTTTCCCCGTTTTAATTTAGATTTTTGAAAAAGTAGTGCATGTTCATAAACACTCAGAGTCCAGGAGATTAAAAAGTGAAAAAGTAATGTGTAAACTCTCCATGTGTTCACTCCTCAAATGCCGAGCCCTGTGCCAGGTGCCGGGCATATATCCCTGTATCCCTGTGCCAGGCATATATCCCTGTATCTTCTGGGGGGATTGTTTGTTGCTTTTATACAAATGTAATCAAATAATGCATACTGCTCTGCGACATTTTTCTATTTAGTAATAAATAGTACATACAGAACTATCTCATAAAAAAACAACAATAAATAGCTCAATTAAAAAAAAACAAAAACAAAAACCCCACAACCCATTAAACAATGGGCGGAAGACCTGAGTAGACATATTTTTCCAAAGAAGACATACAGATGGCAAACGGGCACATGTAAAGGTCCTCAACTATTACAGACATGCAAAGCAAAATCACAATATCACCTCACACCTCTCAGAATGGCTATCATCAAAAAGACAACAAATAACAAATGTTGGCAAGGATGTGGAGAGAAGGGGACCTCCGTACCCTGTTGGTGGGAATGTAAATTGGCACAGCCACTATGGAAAACAGTATGGTGTTTCCTCAAAAAACAAAAAGGAGGGCTTCCCTGGTGGCGCAGTGGTTGAGAGTCTGCCTGGCGATGCAGGGGACACGGGTTCGTGCCCCGGTCCGGGAAGATCCCACATGCCGCGGAGCGGCTGGGCCCGTGAGCCATGGCCGCTGAGCCCGTGAGCCCGTGAGCCACGGCCGCTGAGCCATGGCCGCTGAGCCTGCGCGTCCGGAGCCTGTGCTCCGCAATGGGAGAGGCCACAACAGTGAGAGGCCCGCGTACCGCAAAAATAAATAAATAAATAAATAAATAAATAAATAAATAAATAAGAGTGTGCGGGATGCAAAAGAATGTATTCCTTTGTGTACTTATCTGTGGGAGAGTTGCATCTTCATTAAAAAAAAAAAAACAAAAAACAAAAAAACAAAAAGGAGAAATCTGAATGATTCAGCAATTTCACTCCAGAGTGTATACCCAGAAAAAACGAAAACACTGATTTGAAAGGATACATGCACCCCAATGTTCATAGCAGCATTATTTGCAATAGCCAAGAGATGGAAGCAACCCAAGTGTCCATCACCAGATAAATGGATAAAGAAGATGTGGTACATATATACAATGGAATATTACTCAGCCATAAAAAAGAATTTAATTCTGCCATTTGCAACCACTTGGGTGGCCCTAGAGAGTATTATGCTTAGTGAAATAAGTCAGACAGAGAACGACAAATACTCTGTTATCACTTATATGTGCAATCTAAAAAAATAAAACAAATGAATCAATATAACAAAACAGAAACAGATTCACAAATATAGAGGACAAACTAGTGGTTACCACAGGGGTGAGGGAAGGGGGAGGGGCAAGCAAGGGGTAGGAGATTAAGAGATACAAACTACTATGTATAAAATAGATGAGCAACAAGGGTATATCATACAGCAAAGGGATATATAGCCATTATTTTGTAATAACTTTTAATGGAGTATAATCTATAAAAATGCTGAATCACTATGCTGTAAGCCTGAAACTAATGTAATGCTGTAAATCAACTACACCTCAATTAACGAACATCAACAACTGAACAGTATTCCTTTACACGAATGAAGTGTAATTCACTTGACAGTGCTCAGCTAGTGGACATTGAGGTTGCTTTCAGTTTTCCAGCGTTTCAAGAAATGCTGTAGGTATGTGTACCAGTGTAGCAGTGTTGCCAGGTCAAAGATGATGTGCATTTTAAAATTTGATGGCCACACACAATAGTACTCCAAAATAGTTATGCTAATATATATTCCCCTTTTGTTCTAAAATGGAGGTCAATAAGCATTTTTCTGTGTAGGGCCATAGGAATTGTTCTAGGCTTCGCAGGCTATACAGTTCCTGTTGCAACTGCTCGGCTCTGCCGCTGTAATATAAAGGAGCCGTAGACCACATGTAAATGAATGGACATGTGTGTACTTAATAAAATTTTATTTACAAAAACCAGCAGTGGACTGGGTTAACCCATGGGCTGCAGTTTGTCCAGCACTGTTCTAAACCAACATATAATGATTTCACCAAATTCTACATTGCCTTGTCTCTATGCTATAAAACCTAGCCATATACATTTGGGTTTTCTTAACACTTTAATTTTCCTTCCCGTTTAAAAGCTTCACCCAATTTCAACTTGTATAACCACATAAAAACTAATACGGCTCTTTTCTTACATTACTTCATCCAGAGCCATCTTTATTTCTCTCTTGGCTTATCATTTCCCACTTTCCTACTCATTTTCTTCACTTCCTTCTGTAAGGAGTGTGGGATGGCATGTCTCCTTGAAATGAGCACAGATGCCCCCGTACTTCTGTTTTTTTCATTTTTTCCACCACTGAACGCCGGGTGGCATGCGGGATCCTGGTTCCCTGACCAGGGATGGAACCCGTGCCCCCTGCAGTGGAAACGCAGAGTCGTAACCACTGGACCGCCAGGGAAGTCCCCGAACCCCGCTTTAAAGTCAGTCACTTCCATCAACTCCCACTTCCCCTAACATAGGATGGCAAGTATTTGGGAGATGGAAAATGTCACAATGACTCCTGAGAATAAATGCCAATGGCACCACCATGCTACAACCCGTCTGTATTATTCTGCCTGAATTATTTGCTCTGTCTCATCTCAATACATCTTCCAATGAGCTAAGGGTGGATGTGCCACCCAGCTGGCAGAGCGCTTAGAAGAATCGTGATACTCTTTTAAGGGTGGAAAGAAGCACAAAGGATTCTAAGAGTGCTTTGTAATTAGTTCATGTTAATAAAGGATAATGTCTATAGCTGAGATGTCTTCCTGAAGCCTAGTTCAGCACTTAATTTTTTAGATCATCTGTATGACCAGAGGCTATTAGGTGGCTCTTAAACCATGCTGTTTAAATTAGTTAAAATTCCATACAATTAAAAACTTAGTTGCTCAGTCATACTGGCCACATTTCAAGTGCTCGAAAGCCACCTGCAGCTAGTGGCTATCATGTCAACAGGACAGCACAGATATAGAACATTTTCATCACTGCAGAAAGTTCTACTGGACCAGGGTTCTTAAAAGGTGAGCTGAGTGATCAGAGAGGTGGTGTAGCCTGGTGGGTGGGGCTGTGGAGTCTGGACATGGACTGAGTTTCAACTCCAGCTTCACCTCTTACCAGCAGTGTGACCCTGGTCCTGTGTTACTTAACCCCTACCCGCCTCAATTCCCTTACCTGTAAAATGCAGATATTAATGGTTCCTACCTTAAAGGATTATGGTAAAGATCGAACGAGGTAATACAAAAGTAAAAAGCACTTAGAGCATTACCTGGGATATGATACGCACTTTTAAAAATGTTAGTGGAATGTCTGTAAGGAGAAAATGACGTCAGGAACACAGAGCTCCAACACTACTCAACTGCCTCTGGTACCACTTACGGAGACACTTCTGTCAGGGCAGTAATTTTCAACCAGGAGGCACAGTTCAGGCTGTGAGGTCCAGGCATATGCAATTAGGGCAAGTTCCCCAGGAGATTTTGCTATAGGTGCCTGGTTTAAGTTCCACAGCGCTGAAGCACTATTACATATATTATATTTTTAAAAAGGATGGTGTCTTTTATTTTACAGAGCAGACACTGAGTCAGAATGGCAATGAAATATTTGACAAGTCCCACCCTGACGCTCCTTGTGGAAGGCAGAAAGTAGCTCACATGGCATGCTGATTTCTGCAAAGTGGTATTTAGCCTCAGGAATGTAAGGCCATTTGTGGGTAATTAAATGGCAAGGATATTGCACAAAATGGAAGATTGGCATTATTTGTCTATCTTCTCTTCCCATCCATTCATCCATGCATCCGTCTATCCATCCTATCCACCTACTCACTCTTCCACTTCACCCATCCACCCACCCGTCCATTACCCATCTACCAATCCATCTACCCTTCTAGTTATACACCCACCACGTGGTCCATCTACCCATCTACTTACCCATCTACCCATCATCCACCCAGGATCCAACTACCGGAGGTGATGGAGGGAGGATGGCTTTTTGGCAGCAATATCTAGAGGACTGGAGTTAAATTCATCCTGGTGTCTGACGGAGAAAAAGGCAAATAAAAAGCTCAAAGCGATTGGGTGGGAATCGAGGGTAAGATACAGCCACCTAGAAATCTCCGAGAAATTTCTGCTGGAGAAACAGTAAGTATATATGTACATCACACACACACACAATATGAAAAAACAAATATTTTTGATGAAAAAACCATTTTTTCTCTCCTTTCAAACTACAGGGTATAAACCCACCCCCTCAACCAAGGGCTTTGAAAACTTCCGTGTGAGAGGCTATATGGTGGCGTCCAAAATTGGTTTTTGACATTTTATCATTGTGTGATTTTTCTTTTGAGTTAGAAATGCTTCAAAAGAAACTAGCTGGGATTTTTTCAGAAGGCAAGAGTTCCAAAATTTAACAGATAAGCATGGGAATGCAAAAAGGGAAAGAACAGACAGAAATAATATGAAATATCTCCCCTCTCTGTTTAAGCAAAATACAATAATAAAATGTAAGATCACTGTGGTGATTCCCAAAGCATGGCAATTCCAGGGCTTCACGCCGGAGGCTACGTAATGAAAATTTCTAGGATTGGGGTAATCAGGGACTTTGCACACTAAAGTGTCAGACCCTCTGATCGGATGGGACATTCTGTTTGGTAAACACCAAGTCACAGGCCTTTAGAGGATTAGGTGTTAAGTTTCTGGGAGTGCAAATGGTAAAGCTCTGAGCCTGAGTGAGGTTTGGGCTCTGTATGTACTGGCTGTATGGCTTTGGTAATCTCAAACTCCTTTTCATTTATTTATTTATTTTTTTTGGCGGTACGCTGGCCTCTCACTGTTGTGGCCTCTCCCGTTGCGGAGCACAGGCTCCGAACACGCAGGCTCAGCGGCCATGGCTCACGGGCCCAGCCGCTCCGCAGCATGTGGGATCTTCCCTGACCGGGGCACAAACCCGTGTCCCCTGCATTGGCAGGCTGACTCTCAACCACTGCGCCACCAGGGAAGCCCTTTTAAAATTTTTTAATTAGAAAAAATTTTAATTCAAGTATAGTTGCTTTACAATGTTGTGTGTGTGTGTGTGTGTGTGTGTGTGTGTGTGTTTATTTATTTATTTCGCTGCGCTAAATAATAGCTGCAGTCTTAGTTGCAGCATGCGGGATCTTCGTTGCCGTGTGCGAGATCTTCGCTGAAGCACGTGGAATCTTTTAGTTGCGGCATGCAGGCTCTTAGTTGTGACATGCGGGATCTAGTTCCCTGATCAGGGAACGAACCTGGGCCCCCTGCATTGGGAGCTCGGAGTCTTAACCACTGGACCACCAGCGAAGTACCTACAATGTTGTGTTAATTTCTGCTGTACAGCAAAATTATTCAGTTATACATATACATACATTCTTTCTTTAAATATTCTTTTCCATATGGTTTATTACAGGATATTGAATATAGTTCCCTGTGCTATACAGTAGGACCTTGTTATTTACCCATTCTATATACAACAGTTTGCATCTGCTAATCCCGAACTCCCACTCCATCCCCTCCCCCAGCCCCCTCCCCCTTGGCAACCACAAGTCTATTCTCTATGTCCGTCACACTCCTTCTGAGCCTTACTTCACATAAATGAAGTAAGTCTTCACATAAATGAAGATAATATCTACTTCCAATCACAGTGTTTACTTCAAGGGAAGATAATGTTGAAGAGTGAAATGAAATAATGTATGAGAAAGATTTTTCTAAATCTCTAAAGTATTACGTAATGTTAGGCATTACTATTTATATATTAGGTAAAAATAGACAGAAAATCTTTTCACCTCCTTGTATAAATTCTGCGGCTAACTGCTAACTCCAGCCTCCCTCTTAATTCACAGTTCCCTTTAAAAATCCACATCAATAGATTTTTAGCTGAGCACACGGCTCCCCAGATAGAGAGGGTGTTTCCCAGACTCCTGTGCAGCCAGGTGTGGCTATGTGATCACGTTCTCATCAGCAAAACGTGCTGTGTGCAAGTTCCATGTCACTTCCTGAAAAAGTACTCTCCCACCTTCCACTGTCTATCTTCTCCCTTTCCTGCCAGCTAAAGTGCTGTGGGACCCAGCCCAGACCGCAGGGAAGAGGGCAGCCGCCCAGGGATGGGCAAAGCCTTGCGATGGAGGGACCCTGAATCCCTGGATGTCCACATGGAGCACAGCTACCCAGCCAGCCTGGACCACTTATCTCTAGACAATCACACGAGGGAGATTAACTTCTATCTTATTTATGCCATCATAGATCGGGTCTCTTTTGAAATCAAGTTTAGTCTATATTCTAATTACTCAAATCTCCTTTGACATGTTTAAAACTATAAATTAGAAAAATGATTATCTTGGTATCCCTCCTGTGAGGTCTCCCTTAAGTTAAAGATCTACTTTTCTTTCCTACTTGGACCAGGGTCTGCTCTCCTTTCTTGCTGAGGACAGGCCAGTGGCAGGGGACACAGCGGACGTCCACTCCCACCCATGTTGCAGCTTCAGTCTTTCACTTGTTTTTCCGTGTGGCAAAGACACAATATGACAAAGCTCTGCAGAAACCCTTACTTCTAACTTTGAAAATCACCAGCCACTTCGTAGGAAAGTCTTCCATTCAGGCTTAGGTGGGCTCTAGCCATGGGGGCTGCACCCACATCCCTCAAAGCCCTATACCTTTCATGTAGGAAAAGTAACTGATGGCAAATCTGGAGGGGTGAGGTCAGGCTAGTGTAACAAAACTGAATTAGGAGACCAGAGAGCTAACTTTCCACTAACAGCTTGTGAGAACTTGTCTGGTCTAATGGGTAACACAAGGAGGCTGTTTGACTCACAGTGGCAAATACACGGCTAAGTTGCCCCATGTGAGACCACGACAGAATGACTAACGAGTCCCTCTGAGAGATGCAGGTAAGACTGCCCAACACCATACTAGCCCGGATGCTGGCCGACTTCAAGGGCTAAATCCAGCCCACCAGTAAAATAAAGTTGTATTGGAGCACAGCACACTCACATTTGTTTACATATTACTGTGGCTGCTTTCAGCCAATGACGGAGCTGAGTGACTGCAACAGAAACAGTATGTCCCACAAAGCTGAAAGTATCTATGATCTGGACCTTGACAGAAAGGACTTACTGACTTCTGCGGTAGGCATTCACCACCAATTCATTTGAATTGACTTTGAAGATGAAATCTACCAGCAATCCTGGAACTGGGTAATATCGAGGGTTTCTTCAAGATCTAAAACTCTCAGTTCAAATACCCCCAGGACGCTCTGCAGCTGTTTTGTAAGCATGCCAGATACACTCTACTTCAGCGCCTTGGAGTTTGTTTTTGCTCTGCCTGGATACTACTCCTTGCTTGGATATCAGCAAGACTTAGTCCATCCCTTTCTTCAGGTCTTCATGAATATATTGCCTTAACTGAGGCACTAATGATCCTATTTAAAATAGGGCTCTGGGCTTCCCTGGTGGCGCAGTGCTTGAGAGTCCGCCTGCCGATGCAGGAGACGCGGGTTCGTGCCCCGTTTCGGGAAGATCCCACATGCCGCGGAGCGGCTGGGCCCGTGAGCCATGGCCACTGAGCCTGCGCGTCCGGAGCCTGTGCTCCACAAATGGGAGAGGCCACAACAGTGAGAGGCCCGCATAACGCAAGAAAAAAAAAAAAGGTAAAATAGGGCTCTAGGTCATGTCCATTACTGTCTCTTCCTTGACACTACATTGTAAAATTTACGGACGTTATTACTACCTGGCATACATTTATTCTTTATTGTATGTCTACTATAATAGAAAATAATCTCCTTGAGGGCAGCCACTCTATCCAGTTCACTGTAATGACCCCAGTAATAAGAACAGTACCTGACACATAGTAATGCTTCAATAAATATTTGTTGAATGAATGAAAAAAAGCACTTCTTGGAAGATACTGCCGTGTACAACTTGGTAGAAATTTAAAAGAGGCAGAAACTATAATCAACTGTCTCAAGGCAATCTGAATGGCCTCACTGTAAGTAAAATAAAATTAGGACTAATTATTAAAAGAATCAAAACTACAACGAGATATCACTTCACACCAGTCAGAATGGCCATCATCAAAAAATCTACAAACAATAAATGCTGGAGAGGGTATGGAGAAAAGGGAACCCTCCTACACTGATGGTGGGAATATAAATTGATACAGGGTACAATATGATGTGGAGTACAGTATGGAGGTTCCTTAAAAAACTAAAAATAGAACTACCATATGAACCAGCAATCCCACACCTGGGAATATATCTGGAGAAAAATATGGTTTGAAAGGATACATGCACCCCAGTGTTCATTGCAGCACTGTTTACAATAGCCAAGACAGGGAAGAATACACTTTCTTCTCAAGTGCTCACATGACGCAGCTCCACAGCTGGGCCGCTGAGTTCATCGTACACATGACCACCTCCATGGGCACTGCCATCTTGCCTTCTCCACCGCCCTGGACTCTTGCCTTCTCCACAACCCCAGGATAGATCACATCTTGGGTCACAAATCAAGCCTCGGTAAATTTAAGAAAATTGAAATTGTATCAAGTCTCTTTTCAGACTACAACGCTAAACAATATGCTACTAAATAACCAAGAGATCACTGAAGAAATCAAAGAGGAAATAAAAAAAATACATAGAAACAAATGACAATGAAAACACAACGACCCAACACCTATGGGATGCAGCAAAAGCAGTTCTAAGAGGGAAGTTTATAGCAATACAATCCTACCTCAAGAAACATCTCAAATAAACAACCTAACCTTACACCTAAAGCAATTAGAGAAAGAAGAACAAAAAAACCCCAAAGTTAGCAGAAGGAATGAAACCATAAAGATGAGATCAGAAATAAATGAAACAGAAATGAAGGAAACATTTGCAAAGATCAATAAAACTAAAAGCTGGTTTTTTTTAGAAGGTAAACAAAATTGATAAACCATTAGCCGGACTCATCAAGACAGAAAGGGAGAAGACTCAGATTCAACACAATCATGAATGAAAAAGGAGAAGTAACAACTGACACTGCAGAAATACAAAGGATCATGAGTGATTACTACAAGCAACTATATGCTAACAAAATGGACAACCTGGAATAAAGGGACAAATGCTTAGAAAAGCACAACCTTCAAAGACTGAACCAGGAAGAAATAGAAAATATAAACAGACCAATCACAAGCACTGAAATTGAAACTGTGATTAAAAATCTTCCAACAAACAAAAGCCCAGGATCACATGCTTCACAGGCGAATTCTATCAAGCATTTAGAGAAGAGCTAGCACCTATCCTTCTCAAACTCTTCCAAAAGATAGCAGAGGGAGGAACACTCCCAAACTCATTCTACGAGGCCGCCATCACCCGGATACCAAAACCAGACAAAGATGTCACAAAAAAAGAAAACTACAGACCAATATCACTGATGAACATAGATGCAAACATCCTCAACAAAGTACAAGCAAACAGAATCCAACAGCACATTAAAAGGATCATACACCATGATCAAGTGGAGTATATCCCAGGAATGCAAGGATTCTTCAATAAATGAAAATCAATCAATGTGGTACACCATATTAACAAATTGAATGATAAAAAGCATATGATAGTATCAATAGATGCAGAAAAAACTGTCAACAAAATTCAACACCCATTTATGATAAAAACTCTCCAGAAAGTAGGCATAGAGGGAACGTACCTCAACATAATCAAGGCCATATATGACAAACCCACAGCCAACATTGTTCTCAACGGTGAAAACTGAAACCATTTCCTCTAAGATCAGGAACAAGCAAGGGTGTCCACTCTCATCACTACTAGTCAACATAGTTTTGGAAGTTTTAGCGACAGCAATCAGAAAAGAAAAAGAAATAAAAGGAGTCCAAATCAGAAAAGAATAAGTAAAACTGTCACTGTTTGCAGATGACATGATATCATACTTAGAGAATCCTAAAGATGCTACCAGAAAACTACTAGAGCTAATAAATGAATTTGGTAGAGTAGCAGGATACAAAATTAATGCACAGAAATCTCTTGCATTCCTATACGCTAATGATGAAAAAATCTGAAAGAGAAATTAAGGAAACAGTCCCATTTATCACTGCAACAAAAAGAATAAAATGCCTAGAAATAAACCTACCTAAGGAAACAGAAGACCTGTATGTAGAAAACTATAAGACACTGATGAAAGAAACTAAAGGTGATACAAACAGAGGGAGAGATATACCATGTTCTTGGATTGGAAGGATCAACATTGGGAAAATGACTATACTACCCATTTGTATGGAAACACAAAAGACCCCGAATAGCCAAAGCAATGTCAAGAAAGAAAAACAGAGCTGGAGGAATCAGGCTCCCGGACTTCAGACTATACTACAAAGCTACAGTAATCAACACAGTATGGTACTGGCACAAAAACAGAAATGCAGATCAATGGAACAGGGTAGAAAGCCCAGAGATAAACCCACGCACATATGGTCACCTTATTTTTGATAAAGGAGGCAAGAATATACAGTGGAGAAAAGACAGCCTCTTCAATAAGTGGTGCTGGGAAAACTGGACAGCTACATGTAAAAGAATGAAATTAGAACACTCCCTAACACCATACACAAAAATAAACTCAAAATGGATTAAAGACCTAAATGTAAGGCCAGACACTATAAAACACTTAGAGGAAAACATAGGCAGAATACTCGATGACATAAATCACAGCAAGATACTTTTTGACCCACATCCTAGAGAAATGGAAATAAAAAACAAAAATAAAAGCTTTTGCACAGCAAAGGAAACCATAAACAAGACCAAAAGACAACCCTCAGAATGGGAGAAAATATTTGCAAACGAAGCAACTGACAAAGGATTAATCTCCAAAATATACAAGCAGCTCATGCAGCTCAATACCAAAAAAACAAACAACCCAATCCAAAAATGGGCAAAAGACCTAAACAGACATTTCTCCAAAGAAGATATACAGACTGCCAACAAACACATGAAAGAATGCTCAACATCACTAATCATTAGAGAAATGAAAATCAAAACTACATTGAGGTATCACCTCACACCAGTCAGAATGGCCATCATCAAAAATCTGTAAACAATAAATGCTGGAGAGGGTGTGGAGAAAAGGGAACCCTCCTGCACTGTTGGAGGGAATGTAAATTGATACAGCCACTATGGAGAACAGTATGGAGGTTCCTTAATAAGCTAAAAATAGAACTACCATACGACCCAGCAATCCCACTACTGGGCATATACCCTAAGAAAACTATAATTCAAAAAGAGTCATGTACCACAGTGTTCATTGCAGCTCTATTTACAACAGCCAGGACATGGAAGCAACCTAAGTGTCCATCGACAGATGAATGGATAAAGAAGATGTGGCACATATATACAATGGAATATTACTCAGCCATACAAAGAAATGAAATTGAGTTATTTGTAGTGAGGTGGATGAACCTAGAGACTGTCATACAGAGTGAAGTAAGTCAGAAAGAGAAAAACAAATACCGTATGCTAACACATGTATATGGAATGAAAAAAAAAAGGTTCTGAAGAACCTAGGGGCAGGACAGGAATAAAGACGCAGACGTAGAGAACGGACTTGAGGACACGGGGTGAGGGAAGGGTAAGCTGGGACAAAGTGAGAGAGTGGCACTGACATATATACACTACCAAATGTAAAATAGATAGCTAGTGGGAAGCAGCTGCATAGCACAGGGAGATCAGTTCGGTGCTTTGTGACCACCTAGAGGGGTGGGACGAAGCCGCAAGAGCGAGGGTATATGGGGATGTATGTATACATATAGCTGATTTACGTTGTTATACAGCAGAAACTAATGCACCATTGTAAAGAAATTATACTCCAATAAAGATGTTAAAAATAAAATAGATAACCAACAAGGAACTACTGTATAGTACAGGGAACTCTGCTCAGTATTCTGTAATAACCTAAATAGGAAAATAATTTGAAAAAGAATAGATACATGTGTATGTACAACTTAATCACTTTGCTGTACACATGAAACTAACATAACATTGTTATTCAACTGTGCTCCAATGTAAAATAAAAAAAAATAATAAAATAAAAACATCATTTTATTGTTTGTTTGTTTGTTTGTTTTTGTGGTATGTGGGCCTCTCACTGTTGTGGCCTCTCCCGTCGCGGAGCACAGGCTCTGGACGTGCAGGCTCAGCGGCCATGGCTCACGGGCGCAGCCGCTCCACAGCATGTGGGATCCTCCCGGACCAGGGCACGAACCCGCGTCCCCTGCATCGGCGGGCCGACTCCCAATCACTGCGCCACCAGGGAAGCCCTAAAAACATCATTTTAAAAGTGAAATCTATGGCATTAGCCTTGTGCTTTTAATTTACTGATAAAATGTTGAACCTATACGCAGACCAGGAGAAAGGACAGTCTCTCCAAAATACAGCACTCGAACAATTAGAAATCCACTGAAAAAAGCAAACGAACAAAAACCAATGATCCATAGCTCACAGCATACACAAAACTTAACTCAACATGGGCCGTGGGCCTAAGTGTAAAACATAATGCTGTAAACTTTTAGATGAATAAAATAGGAGATCTTGCGACCTTGGGTTGTGCACGGGTTTTTTTTAGATGTGACACCAAAGTATGACACAGAAAAATATGAACTGATAATTTAGAATTCATCACAATTAAAAACCTCTTTCCTTTGAAAGACTCTGCTAAAAGAAAATGAACATGTATCCAAAATACATAAAGAAATTTCAAAATTCAATAATAACAAAGCAAGCACCCCATCCTCACCCCTGGTGGGTAAATTATTTGAACAGAAATGTCACCAAAGGCAAAATATCTTGGCAAACAAACACATGAAAAGATGCACAACATCACGAGTTATTAGGGAAGTGCAAATTAAAACCACAATGATCTAGCATGACACACCTACAAAAACCTCTAAAATTAAAAACAAACAAACAAACCCAAACCTGCCAAACCAAATGTTGCTGTGGCCGTGGAGAAACTGGAACTCTCATACGCTACTGCTAGAAGTGCAAGAGCGTACAACCACTTTGAAAAGAGTTTGGAAATTTCTTGAAAAGTTAAACACGTACCTTTCAAATCATCTAGCCACTCTACTCCTAGGTATTTACTCATTTAATTTAAGAGACGTTAAAGCGTATTTTTACTCAATAACATGAATGTTCATAGCAGCTTTATTTGTAATAGCCAAAAATTGAAAATAATCCAATTCTTCACCAACGGGTGAACTGATGAACTCTGGTGTATCCATACAGTGGAAAGCTCTTGGCAATGAAAGGGAATGAACTACCGATACATGACATGACATAAATGAACGTCATAATAAGTATGCTGAGTGAAAGAAGACAGACGCAAACTGGTATTTAATGTATGGTTCCATTTATGTGAGGATATTCTAGGAAACGCAAAGTGATATACGGTACAGGAAGCAGATACCTGGTTGCCCGAAGACAAGGTCTGGAGGAATAGGGAGGGGCAAGAGGACAAGAGTAGAAAAGCACATGGAGAAATACTTCTGGGGGTGCTGGTAGGCATGTTCACTATTATTATTATTATTATTTATTATTATTATTGAGATATAATTGACATACAACTTTATATCAGTTTCAGGGATACAACATAATGATGCTTCAATATTTGTATATATTGGAAAATGATCACTATAGTAAGTCTAGTTAATATTCATCATCATACATAGTTACAGATTCGTTTTTTCTTGTGGTGAGAACTTCTAAATTTTGCTCTCTTAGAAACTCAAATGTGCAATGCAGTATTATCAGCTATTGTCACCAAGCTGTACATTACATCCCCAGGACTTATTTATTTTATAACTGGAAGGTTGTACCTTTTGAGGACCTTCACTCATTTTGCCGGCACCTCACCCCCTCAGTGCCACCCCCCACCCCCGCCTCTGGAAACCACCAGTCTGTTCTCTGTATCTATGAGTTCAGTTTTTTCATTTTTGTTTTTTAGATTCCACATATAAGTGAGATCGTATGGTGTTTGTTTTTTTCTGTCTGACTTGTGTCACTTAGCATGATGCCCTCAACGTCCATCCGTGTTGTCACAGACGGCAGGATTTCCTTCTTGTTTATGGCTAAATAATAAATATATATCACATTTAAAAAAACCAATTCATCCATTGATGGACACTTAGATTGTTTTCATTTCTTAGCTATTATAAATAATTCTGCATCGAACATGGGGATCTTTTCAAGTCAGTGTTTTCATTTTCTTTGAATAATTACTAAGAAGTGGGATTTCTGGATCCCATGGTAGTTCTCTTTATAATTTTCTGAGGAACCTCTATACTGTTTTCCATAGCGGATGCACCAATTTGCATTCCCACCAACAGTGCATAAGGGCTCCCTTTTCTCCTCACCCTCACCAACACTTGTTACCTCTTATCTTTTCTATTCTAACAGCTATTCTAACAGGTGTGAGATGACATCTCATCGTGGTTTTGATTTGTATTTCTCTGATGATTATTGATGTTGAGCACCTTTTCGTGTACCTGTTGGCCGTCTGTCTGTATGTCGTCTTTGGAAAAATGTTTATTCAGATCCTCCACCCATTTATCAATCAGATTTTTTTTTTTTTTTTTTTTTGCTGTTGGGTTATATGTCTTCTGTACATATTTTGGATATTAACCCCTTATCAGATTTGTGAACTGCAAATATTTCCTCCCATTCCATAGGTTGCCTTTTCATTTTGTTAATGGTTCCCTTTGCTATGTATATTATTTTGATTGTGGTGATGACTTCACAGGTGTATACGTATGTCAAAACTTATCCAATTTTACACTTTAAATATGTGCAGTTTAACGTATGTCAATCACACCTCAATAGAGCTGTCCTAGAAAACAGTATTTAATAAAATATTTAGCACTCAGTATGGTACAGGCACTGACCCTTGACGAGAAATGCTGGCCATGTCAGTATGTGATAGCTGAATACCAACCAGCCTTGGTTGCAAAGGTGCTCAACTGGTTTTCCGGGAATGAAATTTAAGACCACAATGTAATAATAGCACTGCATACCTACCAACATGGCTAAAATTAAAACAATCAAACAAGGAATGATACAAAGGGTGTGCAAAGATGTGGAGAAATCTGACTTTTCATACGTTGCCAATGGAAATCAAAATTGGTACACATCTTGGAAAACCATTTGCCAATATCGACTGAAATCTGATATACCTCAACCTCTAGTACATGGGGATTGCATTCCTACATATGTACCCAGTAGAGATGGGGATGTACCCAGTAGAGATGGGGATGTGCCCAGTAGAGATGCATACATATGTTCATATAAAAGACATGTAAAAAATGGCCATAGCAGCACTAATCATAACAGCCCCAAATGGAAAACGAACCAAACATCCATCAGTAGTAGAAGGAATAAATAAAATATGACATATTCGACCATTACATACTATTAGGCAATGTGAGAGAATGAACTTTAACTATAGGCAACGGTGTGGATGAATGCCACAATCATAATATTGAGTGAAAGAAGCCAGAAACACGCAAAAAAGTACAATTCCATGATTCTATTTTTATAAAGTTCAAAAACAGACCTAGTTAATCTATGCTGTTACGACTTAGGATGCCTGTTACCCTTGGGTCAGGATCAGAGACCAGAAGAAGGTAGAAAGGGGTTTTGGTGTTCTGTTTCTTGATCTGCGTGCTGGTCAGCTGTAAAAGAATTCCAAACCGTATCCTTACGATTTTCCCACTTATACGTGTATTTCAATAAAGCGTTTACTTAAAAATAAAGTGTGGATGGGACAGATGACTGACAGATTTTTTTTTTTTTTTAACTCTTCTCAATTGGTCCTTGGATTGAAAAAGTTTGAGAACAACTACTCCGGTAAACAATCTTGAGAAGGTGAGGTGCTCTCACCACAAGCATGTCAAGCGCTTGGAGGGAAAGGGAGGCAGGGAGCCGGGGAGTCACTACAGAACCAGCCTTGAATATTTAACTGTAAGTACAAAGAGCATCTTGATGAAACCTCATGTCAGCATCTACATAATCAGGTCTCTTATTTCATACCAACATCTAATGAAGAAACACCAAAGCCTTAATATATCAGGATATTACTTTTTTATATGTATATACTGCTATTTTATTCCAATCACACAAAGTTAGCGTGTAGGAAATTTGAATGAAACAGTACGGTAAGAATAGTGGAGAACGAAAAAGTCTATAAAGGAAGTATACCTAAAGCATGAGAATTCAATATTCATTAGTGTTTCATCTTCAGTTTTTTTTTGTTTTTTTGTTTTTGCTGTACGCGGGCCCCTCACTATTGTGGCCCCTCCCGTTGCGGAGCACAGGCTCTGGACGCGCAGGATCACGGGCCCAGCCGCTCTGCGGCACGTGGGATCCCCCCGGACCGGGGCACGAACCCGCGCCCCCTGCATCGGCAGGCGGACTCCCAACCACTGTGCCACCAGGGAAGCCCTCATCTTCAGTTTTGACTGACACTTGATGCTTTCAAATTTTGAAACAAACTTTGAGATCACGATGATGATATGATTCTGAAGAGATTTCAGCACCAACCCTAAGGTTTGTACCTTCAGCTGGTTTGCAATTGACTTGTTAGCCATTTACATAGTGTATAGTACAGATTTCTCACAGGTTGGATCACAGCGTTGAAGGAAAGAAATACCTTCCTATCTGCATGTAATTTTTATCTTTAAAATAAATATCTAAGAAATTAAACACAGGAGAAAGAAGGGAATGAGGGACAGGGAACAAAAGAAAAATAAAATATCCATTTTCCTCTAGATAATAGTTTGCTATCAATTTCCCACCAAGAAGCACCTTGACCACAATGTAACAGTAGAAGCCAAGAGTGATTAGATAACTTACAGACTCATTTCCAGGAGGGCCCTGTGATGTCCCGTGAAGACTGTCCCTCATGCCTCCCACAATTCCTGGATGACAGACAATTGTTTAAGCCGGATGGTGATTCCATTTGCAGTTGGCCATTTCCCCAAAGTCAGCTGCTTCCACACTGCCCTCACCCGGCTCCTAACCTCCCGCTGCACTGCCCCTGCTGGCAAGGAGTCTTTCCTGTACTATTCCTCTTCCTCAGAGTCCCCTGCTGTCTCTCCAGCTGTCCCTGCATCTTTTGGATTTGCTTAGAGTTCGGGTCGCTTGGCATCTCCTCTCCGGATGCCCAGGTATCGCTGTCCTTTCAGCCAATCAATTCTCCTTTTTGATAGTAGCTCATCAAGACAAAGGGGTACAGGCCAGGCTCTGAAGGACATTCCTTGGCCTTGATGTAGAGTACTGGTTCTTATCTAGGGCAGTACTATTCCTAGGTTGCTTTGTGAGTCTTTAGGAGATATTTTGGTTGCCTCTTTGACTGAGGGCACTCCTGGCATTCAGTGGGTGGTGCTAGAGATGTCAGTGGTTCTATACAAGGAAGCACTACCCATGTCCCATGTGATTTTATAAGGCAGGTAATCCACGCAGGTACATAACCTGAACCTAGAAACAAATTCCTTCTTATACAAACACACAAACTATTTTTTGCATGGTTTTAAATATGCACTGGACCTTTCAAGATGCAATTACCTTGTGGGTTGAGGGAAGAGTGTATTTTACATTGTGCAGAACTTCACTAAGCGTTGTTCATCATTTCAGAACATTACACTAATTCACTGAAACCTCACCTCTATCCATCTGCACTGTAGCTGCTGCTTTCTCTGTGGTTCTAAATAAAGGTATGAACATTAGGCTACCTTATCTTGTCTTCTAGTGGAGACATGACCAAACATTTATATATTAAAAAATATATTCATCTATTATAAGTAACTCTCATTTCATTTTTCCTTTATATTATCATTGGGATATTATGCTGACTTTTTTTTAAAGGTTTTGTGCAGGTAGATTATATCATCTATGAAATTTATTTCAGAATGGAATAGGATGTTTTCTAAAATATTTAGTATATAATGGAGATACGGAGTTTCAAAGGGCTGGGATCCAGTGATTTACAGAAACAGCTCCAATTCCTCTGAAAAATTTTCAAATGCTTTTGTAAGATCTTGTTTTCTTATGCCAAATATAAGCTGACCTTTGCCCAGGGGTGTGCTGGTAAGTATTTAACAACTGGCTCTCTGTGGGGGAGAAGCCCTGATTCACAGTATTTGCTGATTTCCACCGTGTAAATACTCTGATTGTGGCCAAGTTTAAGAATCATCTAACATGACATCACTGGACTGAGGGTTGGGTAGAGATACCAAATATTAGCTCCTGTGACTTATACAAGTAAGGGGACCTGAAGACCCCTAGGTCATCAATTTTCTGCTTAGACACCACCCCATTTTTTTCTAGGTTTTGTCTACCAGGGCTCAGGGATCATAAAGTAAACTAAGCGAAGACTAAATAAATGAAAAAAAGTCACAACTCTGTACGAGTAACACAGATACTACAAGGCTCAGATTCAAAGGGAATGCGGACAGGCATGAATGAAAGAGTTCTCTATGTAGTCAGCTGACGTTAGTTAAAATTCCAGGATAAAAAGAACTGCCTTGTTCATGAGGACTAGAGGACACTGCAATATGTTTCTCGTGTTTATTCTGCCCCCGGTTTTAGAGAAAACTCTAGAGACAGATTTGTGAAAAACTGTTTCAGGGCAGAACCTGGGAAAGGACCATTTGGTCAGCCAGCCAGTGGAAATCCACGGACAGGAGGCTGGCCCTACTTGGTGGTATCTTAGCTTCTTGTGAGTGCTTGAGTGATAGGGTAACTCACGCTCAACTCTTCTGTTACCATTTTCAGGACTGGGGGATCCACGCGGTGTGTCTGGCCAGAGTACAAGAGGAATGAATGGTGGATGAATTATCAACTAAGAGAAAGGATGAAATTAAGAACTGGATTGGTGTAAATGATGGCTTAAACATGAAAAAGGGATCAAGATCCAATGGGAGGGACTTCCCCGGTGGCACAGCAGTTAAGAATCCGCCTGCCAATGCAGGGGACACGGGTTTGAGCCCTGGTCCGGGAAGATCCCACATGCCGCGGAGCAACTAAGCTCACGCGCCACAACTACTGAGCCCGTGCACCTAGAGCCCGTGCTCCGCAACAAGAGAAGCCACCGCAACGATGAAGCCCGTGCACCGCAACAAAGAGTAGCCCCTGCTCGTCACAACTAGAGAAAGCCCACACACAGCAATGAAGACCCAACACAGCCGTAAATAAATAAATAAATAGCCAGTGGGAAACTGTCTGATGTCAATACACGCGTGTCTGATTTTGAATTTGTCCAGGACCAAAATTAGCCATATTTTCCTCCCTTTTTTTTTCTTCTTTTTTCTGACCACATCGCACGGCTTGAGGGATCTTGGTTCCCGGACCAGGGCTTGAACCTGGGCCTCCGCAGTGAAAGCACCAAGACCTAACCACTGGACTGCCAAGGAAGTCCCAAAATTAGCCATATATTCATTGTTTCTGCAACTCCCCAATAAAGAACACTGAAGAATTCCTGGGATTTGAAAATAACGCCTTATTGTAAAAAAAAAAAAAAAAGGCATTAAAGTACCTGCTATACCCATGGGGATATTAACAGTGAAATTTCTGGAGAGCAGACGTCAGGGGATTGTTCAGGCTGGCTTGGATGGACCCCAGGTTCTACTGGCTACTTTAAATTTTGCATATTATTGATATTAGAGGGGATACCACCAGAGACCTTTGTAATGATGAAAGCTACATTTTGTACAGTTTGCCCTCTGCGTCCTTCTTTAGTGCTTTCAGATCTTCAGAAATTTCAAGCATAGTCCCACATCTGGAGATTCCAATGACCAGTGCTACTCTGGGACTTCGCATTCCCCGTGAATCCCGAATATTCACGCTGTTCAGAGAAGACCCTTGTACTCCATGGCACTGCAGAGTTCACACAATTTTGAATAAAGTCTCGAGTTTATGATGAATGTATTCCAGACACGCGAAAGTTTATGGTGACTGTCAACCAAGAAAATGTGCAATTCCAGCAGATAATGGCATATGGTGCGTGATCTGATGGGGGGAAAGCAGGTTCCGAGCAGATGCTTAATGACAAAAGCAAAGTCAGTTGTACGGTCTCTTGGGAAAACAACCAGAAAATAAAGGTGAAAGAATTTTTCTGGTGTGTCAGTAGAAGAAATTCATGAGCTATACATTTTCTTCCGGTGTTGAGGAACGAGGGACAGAGAGCTCATGGCGGTGGGCTTAGGCCACGGTGGTCAAGAGGGTCAGACAGAATCACAAAGGACCTGCTGCACTGGGGCTCGCATTCTCCAGCATTTAATAGCATAGTCGTTGCCATTGTTGTTGTTGTTATGTTTTATACGCCGTGGTGGCATTTGTTTTGCTTGCTGCCTGGGGCCAGGCAAATCATCCCTTAACCATTCTTTCATGGAAAAGAACTTCTGGTAGCACTGGAGACACTGCAGGAGTCATAACTTCCTGGCAGGTGTCTGGAGTGAGCACCAACTGCTCCACACCCATTAGGTCAGGTGTCACTGAGGAATCATGAAGTGAGTGAGGGAGCGTGTCCTGCGCAGTTGATGAAAGATGACACGTGTTATGTTTGCATCTCAGGTTGGGTTCCCACGGAAACAGATGCTGAGAGAAGGTTTTGAGTGCATGTAGTGTATATGGGGCACCTCAGGAAGTAGCGGCCGCAGGTGGGGAAGTGAGATGGTGAAGGGACAGACAGTTACAGGCTGTGTCACTGAGAAGCCGCTGTGGGCAGCTGAAGTTCTGTCCTGCTGGGGGTCTTGGCGGGGGGAGTGTAGAACACACTTGAGAGTTAGTTATCCTCTCAAAAGAGCAAGAAGGCTGGAGGATTTATCCACCAACTTCCCACTGGCCCTTGCTGAGGGCTGTTTAGTTTTCTGACACTTCCAGCTTGCAGGGCCTGAGACCTGAGAATGCTCTCTGGCCAGGAAACATGCCTGCAGGCAGAGAACTGCAGGTACTCAACCAAGCAGCCTCTGGTTTGTGCAGAGAGGAGGGTGAAGGATATGAACGGGGCTTGACAGTCTCCTGCCAGTGTGTGTGTATGCGTGTGTGTGCGCACAGATATACAAAAGATGGACCTTGGAGAATGGAACTAAGATAGGCATGAAAAGGGGCGAGGTCTCAGCCAGCTGGTGGAATAGTGCTCAAAGGTACAGAAAGAGGAAATGCAAAGTAGAGTCAGGGATGATAACAATTATTATGCCTTTAACTGAGAACATACTATGGGCAAATAGGCATCTTGGATACATTATACACTGTCTCTCCAGCAACGTTCAAGTTAAGTGTCACTGTTCTCATATTACAGACGAGTTTCACTTAACAGGTCTCAAATGCCAGTGAGTAATTTTCATTTGAATCCAAGTCTGTTTTACTCAGAAGACTGTACTCTTCGGACTCCTACACTGCCTGGTATGTCCGTCCACCTGTTGATCTGTAGTGAGAAAGTTAGGTTCTGTTGAGGAACACTGCAAATATTGGAGTACAGGCAGCAGGGAATCACTGAAGGCGTTTTATTTAAGCAGCACAAGCCGGCACATGCCGTGGCTGTCAAAACCAGCCTGGAAAGATCGCGGTGGAGGCAGTGGTTAGGGAACTGTCAAAAACGGTGGCTGGCAGAAAGAGGAAAGAAGATAGTTGTGAAAGACAGTGTTTACTTGAGAAAAAGGGGAGAAGTCGCTCCCCAGTAAAGACAGAAAGAGAGGGGGCTTCCCTGGTGGCGCAGTGGTTGAGAGTCCGCCTGCCGATGCAGGGGACGCGGGAAGGAAGAAAAAAATATAGTATTTACAATATCCAGCATCCAACTAAAAATTACCAGCTGTGCAAGGAAGCAGGAAAGTGTGATCTGTAACAAGGAGAATATTTTTTTAAGAAGAAACATACCCAAAATAACAGAGACAATAGCATTAACAGATGAAGAATAAGTGTTATCAACTGCTGAAAGATTTAAATGAAACTATGAACATATTAGGAAAGAAAAGTATTCAAACAATAACAAAAATGGGTGACCAGGTGGAACCTGGTTCCAGAGATTAAAAATACAAGATTTGGAATAAAAAAATTAGCTGGGTGGTCTTAACAGAAGACTAGACACTGCATAAGATAAAATTAGTGAATTTAAAGACAGAGCAAAATGAGAATTCCCTGATGCTCCAGTGGTTAGGACTCCATGCTCTCACTGCTGAGGGCCCGGGTTCAATCCCTGGTCAGGGAACTAAAATCCCAAAAAAAAAAAAAAAAAAAAAAAAAAGAAAAAAAAGACAGAAAGAGGGCAGCACAGGTTACTCGGAGGTGTGAAAACAAGGGTGGAGGGGGACGATGAGCTGCCATCAGGGTGCCCTGGCGCGAGTGCCAGCGAGCCCAGCCCTTGTCACCCTGAAGCGGGCAACACAAAGTCCTGGAGAGAAAGGGTCTGACATCACGGTCGTGGCTAGGGCCTCTGTCACCCTGCTGCTCATTGCTGTGGCTGATCTGGCTGCAAGGCAGATGATCCTGTCTTGAGCCATCCCTCTTACGGCCTGAACTGTGTTCTCCCCAAATTCATGTGTTGGAGTCTCAGCCCACAGGGCCCCAGAATGTGACCAGATTGGGAGCTAAGAGGTGACTGAGGTTGTTGAAATCACGTTGTTAGGGCGAAGCCCTGACCCAACATGCCCGCTCTCTCAGTAAGAGGCAGACACCCCGGGGGGCACACGTGCACAGAGGGGTGACCATGTGAGAGCGTGGCCGAGGGCAAGTCAAGGAGAGCGGCCTCGGAGGAATCCAGCCCTGAGGGCACCTTGATCCAGGACTTCCAGCCTCTGCACTGTGAGACAATAAATGACTGTTGTTTAAGCCAGCCAGCCCATGGTATTTTGTTATGGCAGCGCTCGCAGACCAGCACAATCCCTGATGAAGGCTTTGTGCTTCCTCAGAACACAGCCTTCCCACAGAGAGGAGGACAGCTCTTCCAACGCACAGCTATCTCTTTAGTGGAACTTCCAAAGAAGGGTTTAAGCATGTCCAGTAGGTGGTCATGTGCCTCTGTGACCTGAGTGTGGCCAGGCCTGGATCGGGAAGGGTGCCTGAGCGTGCCGGTGAAGGTTAGAGTGGTGGGAATAGACGGTAGTCCTATGAAAAAGGAGGGAGGACCAAAGACACTACCCGTCATGGTCAGATGGTGGGAGGTGACCAAAGAAGGAAGAGCAGAAATACCCTCAGAAGAGTGACCGTGGCATCACTGCTACTAATGCTGCCACCAAACAGGCTCCAAAGGTTCCCCTGGCTTATGCCATTCCTCTGGACAGTCTACCCCTTTCTCATCAACACCAAGGGCTGGCTCTTATCTCACATCTGCTATGAAACCTCCCGTGACCAACAGAACAGATAATGCTTTCTCATCTCTCTGTGGCGGAAATACATCCGTGCTCTACAGTACTGAAGGCACTAGGCACATGCGGATATGGAGCCCTGGACATGCAGCTGGTGTGACTGAAGAAGAGAACATTTAATTCCATTTTAATGTAAACAGCCACATGCTGCCAGTGGCTAACATTATCTGGTGCTTACTGTCCTGGCATTTCACACGTGCCTCCGTTCTCCAACCACGTAGTGAGCCAGGTGAGAGCAGGTGTTCTCTCTTAAGTAACTTTGTATCCCCACATCACCAAGCCCAGTGCCTGATACACAGAGATTCTTAGAACACGTTTGTGAGCACACCACTATGGTTGCCATTTTGTCTCAGATCATCGATCGAGTAGATTACTTGTCAATCCTGTGGCTCAAAAGGAAAAACTTTTAATGACTTTCATGAGTTCCACCAGGTGCCAGGTCTCTGCTCCACTTTCTGGGGAACGAAAGATGGTTAGAACATAGCCTTGGCCTCTAAGGGCTCAGCTCTCATGGAGAGGGCAGAGAAGCAAATCTAGGCTCACCTCTCAGATGGGCAAATGCCATTTAGGCAGGCCTGCAGTCTACCTTGTGGGATTTAGGACTGTCCTCCTTGTACTTTTTTCTCGGGTCCTACAGAATCAATTTTCTTTCCCACAGACTGAAAAAATATGGAATAAATGTTGGCAAGGCATGAGACCTTTTAGGATCCCTGACAAAATGCAGTGAGTGAATTATGTTTTTTGAGAAGCCATCACCAGCTGGAAGGTGGGAGAGGAGTGCGGGATGGTCTTCCAGGTCAGAGACTTTGAAAAACTTTACTTGTTTCATGTCACTGAAACTGTCACGACGACGACCTACCATCAAAGAGGGTCTTTCTCTGTGGGCAATGCTTGAAATACAGAGGCCACGCCTAAACTGATCACGTTCCTTTCCCCGTCCCATCTCTACCCCCGACTCTGGGGACCTTGCTCATAGTAGGTGCTCAGAAAGTATCTGCCGGAGAATGAACAGGACAGACAGCCTGTTGAGGAATATCTATGCTTCCTCTCTCTACACGGGGCCAATTCTCCAGTCCCTAGAACCCTATCCTTCCAAAAAATGGGGAATAGTAAGGAAGCAGGTCTTCCTTTGGTCTAACAGGCAGTAACTGTTGGGAAAAAAACAGTCCTCCAGGGATTTAAAGGGGGTAAGCGTTAGCAAGTCCGCTTTCTACCAGGGAGCGTGTTTCTGCTGGCTACACAGAGCCCCAGGCTCGCTAAGCTAACCCTGCAGGGATGTTAGACGGAGTACAGCCACCACCTTGTGAATGTGGGGGGAAGCCCGCGGGGCTGTGCCAGCTCTGCTCATCAGTGAGGGGAGCCCTCTGCAGAGAATGAAGTGGTAAGGGACTGGCCAGGACAGTGTCAAACACCCTGGGACTCCAATGACATGTTGACAAATCTCACTCCTCTCTGCTTTCCTCAAATCAGAATCAAAGCACGAGCAGTTTCCAGATCGGGTTTACACAGTTCAAGAGGGGGCTCTTCCTGCCTTATCAGCAGCCTCTGACAGGCTCCAGGTGGGTGCTGTCCAGGAAAAAAAAAACCCCAGAAACCCTGAAATATTCAGTACAGTGTTATTAGGGAGGCTTTGCCCTTCAACTACAAGCTTCTGGGGGAAAAAATATCTAGTGGTTTTCTTTGTTTCTTTAAGAAAAAGGATTCACAGCTTGTAAAACTTGGCGTCTTAAAAAAATAATAAAGATGATGACTGATTTCATAAAAGGAAAAGAAATGGAAATACAAGTGCTAAACACCAGCACTCAAATGTCAAAGAAGACAAGATTTTCCAGGAAAGTATCAGTGATCAAAGAGCTGAAGAAGTTATTAGGATGGCAGCACTGTTTGAGACACAGTCTCTCCTTACTTCAGAGCAGATTCAAAAATAAAATAAAATCACAGAGCTGATGCTTTCATTTTTGTTCTGGTTCTAAAGTTAAGCCAGGGTAACTTTATCCTGGCCTGATCTGCCTAAGGTCTACTCTGGTTTAAAGGCAAAGTTGAGGTCAAGTTGAACAATAGTGTCTCCTCCAGCCTCAATCACATGTACTCAACGAAGCTTCTCATGGTTTTACTTCTAAACTGTGAACAAATCAAGTGTTGAAAGACATTGGCTTTGAGTAATTGGGTTTTATCCAACTTGGGATTCAAATTATGTTCTTCAAACTACTGTGATGTCTTCCACCAATTGTGGAAAATTCATGGCCTTTTTTGTCTACAAAATTCCTTTGTCCCATTCTCTCTCTCCTCTCCTTCTGAGAATCCAAATATATATGTTAAAACTTTTTAATATGTCCTATGTCTCTTCTCTGTATTTTTCCATTCCCTGACCAGGGATCAAACCTGGGCCCCGGCAGCGAAAGCATCGAGTCCTAACCACTGAACCACCAGGGAATGCCCACTTCCAGTGTGTTTTGTATGGGAAAGAATGGGGTAAGGCAGTGACCCTGTTTACGGCAAGGGGCGGAGTGCTGAGACTGTGTCTCTGGGAGCTGGATCTTCTTGTCTGTGCAGCATCAGTAATGATTCCAGCCCACAGCCCATAGTGATAATGAGTAGCATTTATAAATTGTTTCCCAGTATGCCTGGAATTATTCTAAGCATATTACATGTATTATCTCATTAAATCTTTAGAACAATCCCAAGAGGTAGGTTTTATTATTGCCCCCATTTCTCAAATAAAGAAACAGAGGCAGAGAGTGGCAAAGTTATAAAACCCAACCCTAATGCTCTCTTCTCCGGAAACATCAGCTGAGACCGTAACTCGAGAGCCCGTTCATGGTGGTGGACCCTCACCCTAATCTGAGTAATTCCTGGTGATGGACCCTAGCCGGCGGTGGAGAGTTGGTGGGAGACTTGCTGATTATATACAACAGTTTCTGCCTGAGAGACAAACCTTGCCGCTTTCTTCTGGTTCCATCTACCATTGTTTTGGTCTCATTTCTAGTTTGTTTTACTCTATCAGTCAGGACTGAATATAGTCAGAGCCGCTACACTGGCTTAACCAGCCAGGGGCCTCTGTTTTTCCTGGAACAAGTGGTCTGGAGGTGGGTTCTTTATAGTCAGGTTCCTTATGGTGGTTCCCTAATGCCCTGAGGGTTCAGGCTCTTTCTGTGTGTTGATTCTGTTAATTAAATTTGTAACTTTCATCCTCATGCTTGCAAGCTGGTTACTCCCTCTTCAGCACTGTGTGTATTTCAGGCAGGAAAAAGAAGGATAAAGGGGATCAGATATAGAGTAAAGCTAACAATTCTGTTCCCATTGAAATAGCTTTCCCAACCCTCCTACACTGTTGGTGGGAATATAAGTTGGTGCAGTCACTGTGGAGAACAGTATGGAAGTTCCTCAGAAAACTAAAAATAGAGCTACCATATGATCCAGCAATTCCACTCCTGGGCATATACCCAGACAAAACTATAATTTGTTCACAGCAGCACTACGTACAATAGCCAAGACATGGAAGCAACCTAAATGTCCATCCACAGAGGAATGGATAAAGAAGATATGGTACCTATATACAACGGAATACTATTCAGCCATAAAAAGGAACGAAATAATGCCACTTGCAGCAACATGGATGGAACTAGAGATTATCATCTGAGTGAAGTAAGTCAGAAAGAGAAAGACAAATATCATATGATATCACTTATATGTGGAATCTAAAATATGACACAAATGAACTTATCCATCAAACAGAAACAGACTCACAGACAGAGAACATACTTGTGGTTGCCAAGGGGGATGGGGTGTTGGGGGAGGGATGGAGTAGGAGTTTGGGATTAGCAGATGTAAACTATTATATATAGAATGAATAAATAACAAGGTCCTACTGTATAGCACAGGGAACTTTAACCAATCTCCTGGGATAAACCATAATTGAAAAGAATACAAAAAAAGAATGTATGTATGTGTATAACTGAGTCACCGTGCTCTACAGCACAGATTGGCCCAATTCTGTCAATCAACTATATTTCAATTAAACAAACAGACAAACAAACAAGTAAATAAACAGCTTTCTCAGAAGCCCTATCCAGGGATTCTCTATACATCCAGCTGGCCAGGACTCTGTCACACTGTCACCCCTAGTGTAAGGAGTCTGGAAGATGGGCACACTGCTACACTGAAGAACATCAAGATTCTTTCAGTAAGGAAGAAAGAACAATAGCAACCTACAGTGCCTGCCATAGTTATTAAAGTTTTTGTTTTACCTTTTTTTTTTTTTTTTTTTTTGCGGTACACAGGCCTCTCACTGCTGTGGCCTCTCCCGTTGTGGAGCACAGGGTCCGGACACGCAGGCTCAGCGGCCATGGCTCACGGGCCCGGCCGCTCCGCGGCATGTGGGATCTTCCCGGACCGGGGCACGAACCCGTGTGCCCTGCATCAGCAGGCGGACTCTCAACCACTGCGCCACCAGGGAAGCCCGTTATTAAAGTTTTAACTGAGGTCAGAGGAGGGCACTTCATCGAGGACCAGCAAGCCCGGGAGGCTAGATTTCTCAGTGAGCATCACAGTGATGTGTGGAAGCTTGAGTAAGAGATCAGCATCCTTCTGGATCAGAGCCCTGGTCCCACCTTCCTGTAAGTGATCACCTGTTGTACAACTGTGACGATGTAGTGAGAAGAGCACTGAACTTAGAGGCAGAAGAACACCCTGCTTGTGCCACATCTAATCTGGGAGACCTTGGGCAACATATTTTCACAGTCCTTATCAGGAAAATTGTCCTACCCAGTCCACAGAATTGGAAAGATCAAAATAACAAATGTGGAAAAGTTTTGTAACCTACTGAACTGTGCATTTTACTTGTCTCTTATGACTTTTAAAAATTAGAAATGGAGAAGTATAAATAGAAACTAGCTAATTATTTCCATAAACTTTTAAAAGTCCATCTAAAATTACACAGGTATATACATTTATAACATTTTAACGTTTTGTATATATAAAGTGTATGTTGATGTAGATAATTTTATCACATTACAGCCTGCACATACACATATGTATGCAGCTGTTTGTTAATGAAATTTTGCGATATCCTTGTAAAGGAATGTGGCAGAACCTACAAAGTTCAGTATTAGTACTTACGCTTCTAGACCCCACTGGGTTGCTTAATCTACTTCTTGGGTTGATTCTATACTGGGGTGGGGGTGGGGAAAGAGGGCTTGGAATTATCAGTGTATCTCAACATTAAAACTGTCATCTCTCCCACTGGAAATATGAGAACAGTGCTGTGTTTTCTAAGATATATGCCAGCAATATTTCAAAATATGATTAACAGTGCCAATACCTTGTGAAGTTGGGCACATCTTTTCTCGTTTGGTCTTAGTGATGCCGTCTATCTTTGTGAAAGCTGATGTATTAAATAGCTTTTTAAAAGCCTTTTTGTGGCCTCTCTCTCCGCTCGGTATAGGACTGTAACTTTCATGGATCATAATCGGAGTTATGCTAGAGCATCTGGGGGTTATGTGGCTTCTGTAGTTAATGGTGATGGACCAGGCTGGAAGCCACGGCCTGGAGTTCAGGATCCCGTCTCAATTATTTAAGCTCTCATGGTGGGGTGGATGGAAGGTGCCTTTCAGCTGGCCCCCAAATTTGGAGCTTTTCTACCTTTTATTTTGGCAGAAACCAGTACATGGACACATGAATTAAGTGAGATGGAATGACAACAAATTTCATATAAAATTGTATGATATCCAAAATCCAACATTAGGAGAACTTTCACCCCAAAGATTTTTTTGGATATAATCCTGAATTTCAGTTAAAGAGTATATGAAAGTTATAACCTTCAATAAACCACGAGGTCCTGCTGTATCGCACAGGGAACTATATTCAGCATCCTGTGATAAACCATAATGAAAAAGAATATTAAAAAAGAATGCCTGTATATGTATATAATGGAGTCACTCTGCTGTACAGCAGAGATTGGCCCAACACCATAAGTCAACTATCCTTCAATTAAAAAAAAAAAGAAAGCTGTAACTTTCAGTTAAATGTTATATACATCAGCCCTTGAGAACTAGACAGGAAATATATTTTTTCCTAACAGAAAAAAAAGCCTGCTTATTTTTAAAAAAATCACACAACTTTTGAGCTGGAAAAGATCTATGTAACGGATTCACTTTATAGATGAGGAAAACGAGGCCCACTGAGGTTAAATTGTTTACCCGAAGTCAGTTAATTCTAATCCCTGACCATGGATACAGAAAACATTATGATAATGTGACACTTGATTGCTGAACAAATATATATGCTTCTTTGGAACAGAAGGGATGCTCAATAAATACTTTTAAAATAAATTCAATATTCGAGGGCTTAAGTATTAAGAATGGAGCTAACCTAATATAAAAGTTATCAAATTTATTCATGTTTTACTGTACTAGGAAAAGTCAAACTCATATAGTCAAGGAGGCTTGGTGGGATGTCCACCAGCCCATAATAAGAATTGAATAAACATCTGTTGACTGAAGGAAGCTTGTTAAAAGTTCATCATACATGGAATGAAATGAAATACCCCAAAAGAGTAATTTTTAAGCTAACTTATTTTTTCCTTTGATGATGACTTTTACTGTTCTGAACCCCAACCTTGATACAAATGATAGGATATGCCCTTGGTTATTCTGTCTGGAGTAGATTTCCACTACATATTTAAAAACCTGCGCTAGTTTCTGAAGAGGAAAAATGAGTGTGTCTGCTAATAGTCACACAGGTGCGCTGGCATGTTTACACCCCCAGGTCGTCTTTTCCCCGATACCCAGCCCTGGGCCTTAGCCTTCGAACACTTCTCTCACCAGCCTCGCTTGACCTCGTCAGCCACAACCAGCTCGAGTGTCTACGTATTTCCTTAACGCCTGTCCTGGCACCTTTGGTCTTGCTTTCCTACCCGCTTCAGTCCTCTTCCGCACCTGATTTGCCTTCGTGCAAGACTCAGGTCCTACTGTACAGCATAGAGAACTATGTTCACTATCCTACGATAAACCGTAATGGAAAAGAATATTAAAAAAGCATGTATATGTGTATAATTGAATCACTTTGCTTACACGGCAGAAATTAACACAACGTCATAAATCAACTCTACTTCAATAAAAATATATATGCTGATAAAAATTCAATTGTACACTTTAACTGGGTGAATTGTTTGGTATGTGAATTATATCGCCATAAAGATTTTACTTTAAGAGGACATAAAAAAAGACTCAAATATTTATCATCTTCTCTTTTAGACGTTACAACCTACCTAAGACTCTTCTCTCTGGGTCCCCGTGAAACCCAAACATCACTACTACTGATGAAGTTAATGCAAATGTTGGGACCCACAGAATGGAGGCCGCCCTTGTGGCCTGGCCCACGTCGCAAATCTAAACCGAAGTCCCCCCGTACTTACAGGAAACACCTGCCAAGCAATGCTAACGTACACCAATGACAACCCTCCAACTCAGCTTTAGCTGGCCTACCTTATCCTAGAAGACAGGACCTGCCAGCCTTACAGGGGAGTCCCTGACCTCCAGTTCCCACCTTGCCTCTTCTAACTCCTGCAAAACTCATTCGTGCCCCAGAACCCTGCGGAAGGGTGCTCCACTGTTTGTGAGGCTCTGTCCTGCCCCTTCCATGGACTGTTTTCCTTTGAACAAATGACATCAAACTTGTTACTAAACTGAATTATTTTTGTCACTTGACACTATTATTTCAATTATTTCTACAGGTACCATTTTCCTTTCCATTAGATTGTGAATTCTGAGAGGGCAGACACCCTGCATTCTACTTATTTGCGTGTCCACAGCAAGGAAGCCCCCCTGAAAACAGCGTGGGTGGACAGTAAATATTTGTAACATGAATGAATGAAAACTGTCCCCCACCACAGACCCGACACCTGGTCCTCTGCACTGGTCCTCTCCTCTAGGTGCATGCAGAGCACGGGCTAGCAGCCATCACCACAACACGCCACAGCTGATTCTACTACTAGCATCCTTTTACTGAAGGGGAAACTGAGCCTTATGAGATGTTTAGTGACTTTCTCCAAGTCACAGAGCGAGGCCCACCGGCTGTGCTGTGGAAAGACTCGGGGAAGAAACGTGAAACAAGTGGTAGAAGCCACAGTGGTAACAAAAACAATCCAAGCCAAGGATATCACGGAAGAAGCCACAAAACAAAAGATCCAAGCGTGTTATCATGTAAAACAAGGAAAGCAGGGCAGCCAGACTTGATCCGTCGCCCAGTCAACTCTGAATGCTGGGATTTCGTCAGGGAGATGTCTCGATGGAGAATTTCTGCCACCAACCCAGGAACCTTTCCTGGGGCCCTCCACGGGGACGGGCATCCTCCTGCTAACCCGAGTCCGGCATGCTGCTGCACTCTGAGCGCCGCCTGCCACGCTCCCCACATTCTACCAAGCTACTTTCATGCTCTTCCCTTTCCTTTCTTCTTGCAACTGGCAAGATGTTTCTGTCCCCCAGTTTATTCAGAAACATCATGTGTTTCTGTTCACTGAAACAGATCAGTGGCATTTTCTACCACAAAATCAAAAACATCTTTCTCTTCCTCCAACTTCAAAGACAAACCTGCTAATACCCAAAACACTCTCTAGATTCTTTTTTTTTAAATGCCTAGAAATTCACATGACAAAGGAAATAGGAAAAAACCCTCCCCACCTATCTCCTGCGTTTGTGAATATTTACAGCTCCATCATTGTTTATGTTGAGTTCTATTCCTTTTTGTCAGCTGGCTTCCTTTGTACAGTTTAACTACTTTCTCATCATGCCAAGCTCTCTGTGAACTGTCACAAGGGTTAATGGGATATTCTGTGTCAAATACTATTTAATTTTAAGGCATTTCTGTCTGCTAACACATTACCAACAGCAAATTTCATTTTGCCAAGACAAAAAACAATTTGTTTGTTTTATGTTGAAAATGGTTTTTCAAGTAAAATCTGATGTTACCCTTATCAAGCACTCTTATCTTTCATTAAACTAATGCTTCCAGACATAATTAAGAAGGGGCTAGAGAACTAAGTATATTGTAATACACTGATATTAAGGAAGGCATACAAAATAAATTTGCAGTTGTATTATTACATCAATTTCTACCCTGACTGCAGTAGTATTATAACCATAATTAATTAGCTATAATACAAATTACTAATAAATCTTTAGAAATTAAATGCCTAATTTTTCAAAACCATATGTCTTTGTAAGTTGATTATTTAGAATTTAGAGGCTTTTTAATTAGGAAGAAATTTATGCAATGCTGTATGTAATAATTAGGAATCAGCTTTTCTGCAATACTTTTGAACATTAGCAAAAAAATTAAATCTTGGGAAAACAGTCTGGGTTGATTATAGTATTTCACTGTCAAAAATCAACATAGACGTAAAATTTAGAGGTTAATGTGGCCTTTCCATTCCTTTAACTTCCACCTAGCCTTAACGTTCTCAGTGCTCCTGGAATCATTAACCGAATCCAAAAATCAATGAGAGGGGGGAAATCTCCCCCATGATTTATGCCTCTAAGAAAGTTTTCATTTTATCCAGTAGTTTCAGCAAAACTCATCAATCCAGGTTAAACATTTAACACTCTCTCTCGCTCTCTTTTTTTTTTTTCCCATTCCCTAAGGATAAAGCAAGGCTATTTCTGAGCCTGGCCATCATTTTGGGTAAGTGATTATTTTGACATTAAGACACAAAAGCTGCTTTGTCAGGAGGGTGGGGACATCACTGGGGTCTAACAAAGGCATTGCTGAAGTGCGACCTCATTATGTGTGTGGGCAAGAGACCCACGGGCCGGGCCGGCAGGGAAGAAGCCCCAGTGGTGAGCCCCTGCTCCCCCAGGGACTGCTGCAGGCAGACGCCAAAGCCAAAGCCCTCCTGTGGCCAGGAGGCTGGCTGGGAGGTGCCCCGGGGCCACATCTGGTTCCCACCTACACTGGCCTGGAGGGAGATGCCTAGAGACACAACAGCGAGAGGGGAATCCTATAAAAACCAGATGATCGCCTATACAATCCAGAGACCAACTCTGTTTTCCTCCTTGCTTCACCTCCTCCCACTGTAGCTCTCTGAGCACAGCCCAGCCCAGATGTGTTCTGCATCCGTAGGTGCCATAGGAATGAGGCCAACCAGAGGGAAATGCAATTTTGCTCATCGAAGCGCTTTTCCTTACGTCGTCCTTTTGAATTCACCTTGCTCGATAAAGAGTTGGGTCCTGAGTTCTCCCAAAGCCAGTGTCCCCTTGTCAGCCCAGGAAACAGAATTATTCTTCCCCACCGGCTCCAAAGGGAGGGAAGCCACCGTTTTCTCCCGTTGGGGTTCCGTGGTGTATCCCCAAGCCGCTTCCTCATCTGAAGGTCTTCTGCAAAATCTATTGCAGCTCCTGAGCATGTGACTCAAGGGCGTCAATCACGCACAGACGCATTTGTGCTCAGGCAGAACCGGTCCCTAATTGTCACTCGTACGAGAAAGAGAAAGGAAGAGCAACGACAGCATCTCTGTTCACTGTTGCCAGCAGATAACAAACTGGAGATGAAGCCACATTTACCGGGGAAAAACTGCTTACGCCTACAGAATGAAATCTCAGGCTTTGACAACTGCTAGGTAAGTAAATGACAATCATTTTATTCTGGGGAAATGCAACACAGCACATCTTGCACAATGAGACGGAGTTGGCGGCCTGAGGGCGGAGACATCCCAAGTGCTGCGTGTTCAGAAGAGTCCCCTAGGAGGAGAATTGGGGGCACGTGGCCTGACAATGGTCCCCTCATCAAAGCAGGGCTCCGTGTGAGCTCACGTGGAAGGTCCGGCCCCTGAAAGGGAACTGGAGAAAGTGGCTCTGAGTTTTCAATTCAGCAGGCGAATACCACACAGGGACTCGGAGGGAGCCCCGTGTGAAAGGCCTCCACCCGGATCCAGGAGACAGACCTTCATCTCATGTCTGGAGGTTTCTCACAACCTCCTGACTGGTTTCTTGACTTCACTGTCCACCCGCGGCCGGAAGAGAAGCCTTCTCAAAGGCTGCTACACCCTACAGTCCATCAGGGGCCCCCACCTGCCATCAGAAGCCCTACCGCTTTAGGCTGATCTACAAGGCCTTCCACGCTGGCCCTTTTTCACGTCCCACATGCATTTCTCCAGGCCTTGCAGAGGCTCTTCCATCTTTGGTCCCTCCTTCTGGCCAACTCCCGCTGATCCTTTAGGTGTCAGCCGAGCTGTTTCCTGCCCCCTAATCCTTCTCGAACTCTCTGAACTGGGTTGGTGGCCCTCCTCTCTCTGGGCTCCCTTCGTGGCTCTGGGACAGCTTTATCAGACTCCGCTCCCTCTTCACGTTTCGCCTCTGGAGTTTTCAAGGTTGCAGAAACCTGAATCAACTTGAGCTGAACAGGAAATTCGCTGGACCCTGGATTAGCTCACAAAACTGAAGGAAATGCTGAACAACCAAGCTTGAGGACAGCAGAATTAGGGTCCCTCCCAGACCCCCAGATTCTACATTAGGGCCTTGAACACTGGTCTGGGTTTGCCCCTATGTTTCTTTTCTTTCCTTTAAAATATTTGTTTATTTATTTATTTGGCTGCGCCGGGTCTCAGTGGCGGCACACGGGTTCTTCGTTGCCGAGTGCGGGATCTTTTAGTTGCAGCACGAGGGACCTAGTTCCCCGACCAGGGATAGTAGCCAGGCCCCCTGCATTGGGAGCATGGAGTTTTAACCGCGGGTCCACCAGGGAAGTCCCCGTCCCTATGTTTTTGCTCCCTGCCTCCGTCTGTCTCAGTCTCTCTCTCTCTCCTCTTTTCTGTCGATGATCTGTTGTCCTTTGCCAGACGGGGCTTAAGCTCGCATCTTCCCCAGTTTTAATGTGAAAGGTCTGCAGCAAGAATTCTGGTTGCTCCTTCTTGGGTCACCTGCTTGCCCCAAGACCACTAATGATGGCTCTGGCTTAGGGAGGACGTATTATAGGAAGATGGCAATCCCATCCAGATCCCATAGCAAGCTCTTGGGTGGAGGGAAGAGCCTGGCAGAGGACAGAAGGAGGGGAAGGGCGGGCTCCAACACACGGATCATCTCTTGTTGCAAAACCCACAAGCACAAAATCTCAGTGGGGAAAGGTCAATAAACATTTATTTTTTGTTGGCCGGAGGTTGACCAACGCAGCGCTGACGGCTCTGCTTTGCACTGCAGGTCAGGCTCCTTGTGGTGGCTTAAATTCAGGCCTGCTCTGTCGACGTGCCTCATTCTGGTGCCCGGGCTGACGGGGCAGTTCTCCTTAGGGCAGTGAGAGGGGTGCAGAGGGGAATGGAAGTCCTTGGTGGATCTCAGGGCCCGGGCTTGGAAGTGGCACACTGAATTCTGGACTGTTCTGTCTGGCTGAGCGCCAAGTCCAGGGCTGGGGCTGGGCACCAAGCCTCTGGTGGGAAGCATGGCAAAGTCACAAGGCAAAGGGCAGGGATATGGGGTGGGGGGTGAGGACGGAGAGTCCAGGGATCTCAATGATTCCCCCTCCTTGTGTCCTGTGCCATGCCCTTCCTTCCACCCAATGAGCCCAATGATTTTTCAAAGGAAGGGTGAGGTCATTTCCTAAAGAAGGAAGAGGTGCTAAGCGGATAAAACCAGTCACGCCCACACATTCTCCTGGTCATGCTGTGCCTTTCGTGGGGGCAGGAGACGTGGCTTATTGACCTGTTTCTAACTCAGTGCTTGGCAGGCAGAAGGCAGTTGAAAGTGACCAGATGAGCTGAACTGAAGTGATTTGGGGGTTACAGAGAGGACAGACACCCGAACCATTTCCTGTAAAACTCAAAATCTTGCTAGGGAGGCGCAAGTTCATGTGAGTAACTGGCACAAAACACAGAGAAGTACGTGCTCCTTCGGTCCAGACAACGTGCTCTGGGCGTGCTGGGCAGGAAGAGGTGAAGTCCAGCTACATATGCTCAGGATGTGTCCCCGGAACAGGTGGCATGCAGGGACAGCTTTAAAGGGGACGGAAGCAGCTTGGTGACCTGCCAGGTGCTGGCCTGGCAGCGAGGCCGAGGGCTGTCACCTGTTTCCCACTGTGCACACCTGCAGGGGATGCGGCACCCCCGTGGTTTCCCGCGTGAGGCTGATTAACCCTCAGGGTTATCCAGCTAGAAGCCGGCAGACCCCATTTGGACACAGGAACCTCGCCTGTCACCTTTTCATTGTCTGTGTCTTGTTTAGTGGCTGACACTTCGTACAGCGGCTCCATAAGTGTGAACCATTGAGTAGGTATTTGGAAACTGGCTCTCTTTCTTCAAATCTTTGGCAAAGGGAGAAGTCAGGACAAGGCACTTGAGACAAAGGGATCAGTCTGCATCTGCTGTAGGAGGAGACAGGGCACATCCCAGAAATGCCCAGGATTTATGTGTGGCCAGGGCAGCATGTGTATGCGGTTCCTGGCAAACCCCAAGGCTGAGAAGGTACGTAGCAGGCAAGCATAGGGGCAAGGGTGTGTGCCTTATTCTGCCTACAAGTACCCCTTAGGGCCATGGATACCACAGATGACCTCCTAGGTTAAAGTTTATGACGTATGAGGCAACACAGATTGTACGTGCTATGCACTATGTAATAATTCGGATCGAGCTCACTGTACACGTTTTTTTTTTACTATCAGCAGATGCAGGAAAGAGGTGCACTTAATTGGGAAAACAATTTATTTCTCATTCCCTTTTCAGCTTTCTGAATGAAAAGAATTTGGCTAGCTGGTCTTCTCTCCTTAGGAGCATAAAGAAGGTTGCACTGTCAGGAACGGCTCTTTTCTGGAGAGGACGCCTACAGGTGACATCACGTGCAACGCACTGACTGGTGTGAGCGCATCACGCACCAGCCCCCTCCTGCCACTGCGAGCTCCCGGCTGACAAGGGAACAGCCTCAGGTGAGGAGCCTCAGGTCAGCCTCATTCTGGAGAAAGGGGGGCCTGTCCTGGGGGTGGCTGTAATTACAGAGCCCGGGGTCTGAGGCTTCAAAGAAGAGAGAAAGCTGAGGAGCAGGTCCCTGTCATCAAACAACTGTGTAGGACCCTCATCACCTGTGTGTTTTCACGTCTACAGGCAGGAGTTGAGGCAATTTATAATTCTTCACACAAGGCTCTGCCCACAGAGGACAAATCTCTCATTGTTGGGCCATCCGCTGACTCTCACCCCACCCAGTTGGTTCATAGGAAATAACAACAATAAATAAAGCTTGAGTTCAGAGAGGGAGCCCCTGTGCTGACTTTTCAGAAAACAATCAGACAATTTATCAAGTGCCGGGAGGTGATGGGGGCTCTGCTGGGGGGTACACACACCTCAGATAGACGTGCTGCCTATTTGGGGTAAACGTGGATTTTGTTGTTTGTTTACAGAGGTTGAAGGGACAGAAGTTAAATGATATTTTGGTTGTTGTTGTTCTTTTTTTTCAATGATTTATAAGGTATTTTATATTTTAGTTTTTAGATTCTCATTAGTTAATCTATTTTAGACACAGTAAGTGTGTATATGTCAGTCCAAATCTCCCAATTCATCCCTCCCCCTCCCTTCCCCCTTGGTAACCATAAGTTTGCTTTCTACATCTGTGACTCTATCTTTGCTTTGCAAATAAGTTCACCTGTACCATTAAATAATATTTTTGGAGAATCTATCCTAACAGCCAACTAAAAAATGACCTTATAAACCTGTGTGGTCTAATATGGTAGCCACTGCTACAGGTGACTTTTAGAATTTATATTGATAAAAATGAAATGAAATGAAACATTTAGTCCCTCCTCGACCATATTGGGTGGTATAGACACAAAGCATTTCCCTAAGCACGAAGGTGGTTGGGACTATGGGACTGGGCTGCTATAAGCTAATGGTCGCCATCCTCTCTTGCGTGGGCGAGCCCTGGGTTCTACCAAGTCGGTGTCCGGGAAAATTACTGGAGGATAGCAGCGGCTATCAGCACAGGGGCTACCGAATCCAGTAAGCAAATTGCCTTTTCATTCCTTAGGTTCAGAAAGGGCC
>NW_006792323.1:1055391-1083143 GCF_000442215.2 Lipotes vexillifer | reverse complement strand
CCTGCTGAGAACTCACGTCCTCTCCAGGCAGAAGACCCGCCGTCCATCCCAGGTCGTGGGCTGCAGAGAGAAACCACGTGGTGAAGGAGAAAATGCCTGGATCGGGGTCAGAGGACCTGGGCTCTCACCTCAGCTCTAGGACTAGTTCTGTGCCTTTCGTTCTCACGGCCTCTCTGAACCTCAGCTTCTGCATCAATGAACTGAAGATAACCAATGTGGCTGGTTAAGTGAATATGAAGGTGTAACCTCCACCCTGAACACAGAAATCTGTATTGGGTTGGCCAAAAACTTTGTAACATCTTACAGAAAATCCCGAACGAACCTTTTGGCCAACACAGTACTCGCACGGAGACTGCATCAGTAGCACGTCTTCAGGAATGACGGCTCTAAGGTCGTAGTGTGGATGCTTCTAACGAGGTGCTCACTGTCTGGTTCTTCTATGAGGACTTCTGGGAAGTCTGCCTTGGGGGACGTTGTGGCCTCTGAGCTACTGTCTCTTTGGGATGTCACCAGCAGCAGCGGTCAGCTGTGATCTCTTTTTGCAATCAACAAGAGAGGTGTGCCCAACCCTCGCCCACATCTGATAGAGGCTCACAGGTGCAGGCCGGTCACCCGGGCCTGACAGGACAGAGCAATGCACACGGGTCATACTATGGACAGGGCTGCATATAGTCCACATCCCTAAAACACACCTTCTCCAACCACCAAGGAGCTCCAGAAGGAAACCATCGTGATTTGCCTTAAAGTATCAACTTCATAAGGTCCCAAACATACCCCAAAGAGGACAACTTAGAAACATTAAGTAGAGGTCACGGTATGTGTACTGCCAGGTGACCTGATTGTTTCGAGAGGTGAAAGGCACTGGTATTTAAAACTGAGAGAAGAGGCTGGAGCTGCAGTAGAAAATCTGCTGGACTCAGCGGTCGCTAACTAAAACACCCAACGAATGGAAGATGTTGGCATTCTTCATTCCACGGGAATGAGGCCAGCTTAGAGGAGCGCAGGCCCTGCACACACCTTGATCCTTATCAGCAAGCCCGCCCTTGAACCACGGCTATAAAACTCCTCACCAAATCCTCCCGGGTCAGGACACAGTTTTTCAGGGCAGGAGCCCGCTGTGTCCTCCTTTGCCTGGCAAAGCAGTAAAGCTATTCTTTTCTACTTCACATACACACACACAAAAGGTCTGGACTAGTTAGTCTTGCTTACCTGTAACAGTGAAGGACATCTCTTTGTTTTGATCCATCCTCACCTACTATATACTCTCTTGGATTCCTACTCTTCGGACCAAAAGAAATAAGCAATTCACCACCGTGGGCCAATGGAAGAGGTGACGCTAATATTCCTTAGGCAGGATATTGCTACCCTGCACCCACAGCTTGCTCCCTACCCAAGCTGCTCCAAAGAGCATGACCATGTAGCACACAGAGGCTCACCATGTTGCTGGTGGTAGTGGTGGTGGGGTGAGGTGGGTACAGCTCCGTTTTGTATTCTGGACACACCTTTGGAGTAGACAGAATATCCACCATAGGGCCGTGGTTCTCATGCAAACTTCAGCATCACCAGAATCACTTGAAGGGCTTGTTAAAGCTTGAATTGCCTGGCTTCACTCTCAGGGGTTCTGATTCAGTTGGCCGGGGCTGGGTCAGAGGTCAGGCTTGAGAATCTGCCTTTCTGACAGGTTCCTAGATGCTGCTGCTAGTCCAAAGGCTTCAACTTCGACAATCACTACTTTCAAGCCTTCTCAAAGCTGAACACAGATGGACACATGCAAGAGGAGGTGTATTTCCCAAAATGCATATTTTCTTGGGCCTGATACCAACTCAAGTGACTTAGGCAAATCGTAACAGTTAATACATAGCTTTATTGTGTTACAGGCACAATTTTAAGTGCTAAATGTATCAACTCATTTAATTCTCATGAAAATCTTGTAAGAGGGGTAGTATAGGAGCGTCTGTATTTGGCAAATGTACCCCAGAGACGTAACTTTCCTAAGGTTACACAGCTAAAGCTGGAAGTAGAGTTGGGGTCTGAACACAGGAATTTTGGCACCAGAGGCTGCGACCCCTATTCACACTGCCTCTCCCTCCCACCCCCTTTCTTTCTCAATTTTGTCCTTGTCCTGGGCAAATGACAACATTCCTTTAAGAGGGCACTTGGGAGCATCCCTGAATGCAATCCTAACAGCCTCAAGACTGTCAGATGGTAGCCTTGGTCAAGTTTATTTTTATACCTCGTAACTGCAACAGAGCACAGCTTCTCATTTGCAGATACCCTGACATTTTGGGAGTATCCTGGATTCAATAATTATTCTACAAGTGATGTAGAATGACTTCACGAATAGAAAAATGGAAACCTGGGTGAAGGAAGGTAAATAATAAACAGGAAAGAGAAAATAATAAAGCAAGAGGAGGAAGGGTGAAAATAACCAGATGGAAAGGTCGAGGTAGATCAAACATGGGAAATCAGGATTCTACAGTCCTGAGAATTAAACATACATGATAGAAAAGTTGGAGTGTGCAGCTGTCACACTGAGAAAACAGAAATTTAAAAGTTCAGAGTAAATCCAGTAAAGGGGAGAGAACACAGGAAACAAGGAGGACGGGAGATTAGGAGGGGCAGGAGACAAGTGATGCCATAAAGTGGGTTTCGAACTCCTGTTAATAATTGGGCATTTACGCTATGTCAACATTCTTCTTTATCCTTAGCATATTTTGCAATCTTTTAAATACAGGAAACGCCATTTGATTTTGTCCCAACCCTGGCCACTCAAGTCCTGGTTGCTTGTTTATTTTTTCTTTTGCAAAAGAAGTTTCACTAAAGGTTGGCATATGGGATAAATCTTTTAGAGGAAAGAGAGGGGAAAATAATTCAACGGGAAGGAAGGATTCATTATGACAGGGTCCAGGTCAGGGAAATGGCCACATAGCTGCATTCCTAAGAGCAAAGGCCTACGAGAAACTAAACCTGCATGAAGGCTGTTTGCTCTGCCCTGGGATCGAGTTGGGGTCACTCCAGAGGCCAGTCTCAGAGCCTGAGACTCAGAACGTTCTGTTTTAGATTAGAGCCGGGTTCACCCAAGGGGTACAGTGTGGGGAAGAATACGGCTGAGGTCAGCTCTCGTCTGAGGGCCTGAGTCCTGCATGGGAGCATCCCCACTCCGGAGCCTCTCTGGAAGGTGGTAGTTCCATTACTTGGGCAAAGGATCAGATTCTTCTCTTTACATTTCTCTTTTGCTGTAATAGGAAACTCTTGAATTTTAAAATGGAATGCTTGCAAAATTTATCTTTCCTCCAAAACTAGTTCCTCTCCAGTTCAGCATAATTTTCCAGCCACGCAGCTTACAAAGTCACTTTTCCTGCAAAGTCTTTCAGCATCTGTCTTCAGGGGATCCGTCTCCCTCCTCCCTCAGCCCCTTCCATCCTGGACGAGAGTCATCTGTGAGGCCATAGTACTGTACCTCCTTGAATCCAAGACACCTCTGAGTGTAGGTACCAGGCATCGTTATTTCATATGCCACTACGAAAAAAGAATCTGCCGATTCATGCTGCAGCATTGGTTGTGAGGTGTGTCTCCAATCCAGAGATGTTACCACGTCAAATAAAAACTTAGAGTCCGTGTAATGTGGCATCGCCTCTGCAGGATGGTAAGTTCTTTGCTAGTAGGACTGCGCCTCAGACCCTCTTCTCTTAGTTCACCCCCAAGGCAGAGGACAGCTTTTTGTATTTCCCAAGCTAGCTTGCTAACAATTTTGATTGAACTGAGAGAGAGGACGACAGAGAGAGAGGAGAGAGTTTGATCATGAATATCTGCATAGCTAGCATTTGTATGCTATACTATAAAATTTGCATACCCATTTCGTCCTTAAGTTTTCCCAAGAAATTCAGGAAACGCAGATACTGAATGTTCCTGTCTTACAGGCGACTGGCCTGAGGCTCAGGGATGTGATCTGATACACCCACGGTCAAGTCACCAGTAAGAGTGGAAACTAGGACTTGGAGCCAGGTCTGAGTCTAGCTTTTGCTTTCCATGCTCAGGACATAGTGGAGAGCACAGAGATTCCTCACTTCCCATCCCGGCTCCTGAGGAAAACCTTGCCTTTGATTAGAGAACGAGGGCCGTTTCTGTGCCCCCGTGTGCTCTGCCAAGAGGCGCCTTATTTTATCTCCGTGGCAGGTACCTGTCAATGCGTGGTGCTGGGAGCTGCTGGTAGGGAGTTTGTACACACCGCAACTGTCTACACAGACCGTTAAGTGGTAGTGAAGTAACGCAGGGGAGCGACAGGTCAGTAAATCCCCAACAACTTGTGCTGCCTGCGAGGGGCAAGCAGTGCTGAGGGCTGTGTTTTCACAAAGTCAATTTTACAAGTGATCTTAAATGATTAGAGAAGACGCTGCCATCATAGAGCGGATATTCTACCTTCACGTAATAGCCTCAGCATTCATCTCATTGATCGCTTTTGTTCGATAGTACCTGTGGATTTTATTCTCCCAAGCAGCTATCTTCTCTGATAGCTTCTTTATGAGATGCTGAAATGCTACCTTATGAGGAACCAAGACACACATTCTTATCAGTGTTTTACAGACCAAAGACCCTGAAGTTACCTGTTAGCAGAGTCTTCTTGAAGCTCAGCTTTGTATGCATTTTCCTTTAATTCTCTAGTGGCAAGAATTTAAAATATTTGAGGGATCGATAAATCAGGGGAGGGGGTAGGTACCATACATACTAATCACAGAAGTTGGAGGAAAAATAAAAACTGTCTGCAATGGGTTTATGACGACAGCAGAGAACGTTTAGATAAATGTGGGTTTTTTCCCTTTAACTTTCTAGCCTCCTGGGTGATGCTTATTTTTCCTTTATAAAGTTTAAATACAATGGACCTTTTGTTGACATCAAACACCATTTACAATGCACTGCAGGGGTCCACTGGGGACAGGTTTTCTTTAGGGACTCACAGTCCAGAGGCGTCGGGTGGCTTCCGTCAGGTAGAGGGAGCCTCTCTGGCTTGTGAGGAAGATGCTGTAAATCCACATTTGCCCTGGGACGCCGCGGGTCCCATCTGTTCCCTCAAGTGCCTACATAAATGAAGTTTCTGCAAGCCATCTGCAAAGGGCCCTCGTGCGTGCATACTGGCGTCTTGTGCTAATGCACTGTAGTGATTTTGCAACTTCCAATAAGGTTCCTTTTAATTGTCATTGTTAAGATCAAATGCCTTGCAGCTGTCTCTCTTTTGCAAAGTTGAAAACATAACTTTGATGGTGGACGTGATGAAGTCTCAGGTTCTGTTTTCTCACCTGAACTAGTCCCTACATATAGTATGTGCTTAACAAAAATTTTTTTTTTTTTTAAATGCGACTAGGAAGAGGTGGTGGGAAAAAATATACGAATCTCAGGTTAAAAAGTGGGTTCTGGCTATTGCTCGGCTATTGAAGAGCCGTGTGACTGAATCCCCAGACATCTTTTTCCCCTTTTGTAAAATGGGTATGTTGATTAAGTGACTCAAAGGTCCCTACCGGTTCTAAAATGTGGGTTCTATATTTTAACCATATTCCTCTCATAGCTAATTCTAACCTTGTTTGAATTTTCTTACCTAGGGAACATGACACAATTTTGAAATTATGTCCCCTTCCTTTTCCTTTACAATCCCAACTAAAGTTTTATATAAACCAGCCCAGGGAGTTTCAGTTATCATTAATCACCGATTTTAATGAAACCACATACTATAAAAGATGACTTAATTAACTCTGGCTGGTAATTTTTATCTGCTTAAGAAACGCTATTTCCTATTACCATACTTTAAGTAAAAATTAAAAAGCAATTTATCTTAAGAGATATCTGACCTACACAGTGCCATGCACATGCCTTGTATGTAAGAACGCTTCTATTCTGTTAGGGTTGTTGATACCACCTCCACATAGGCCTGTCTGCACATTTCTCCCTCTGTCTGCCTTGCAGAGGACAAAAGCAGTGCACAGCTCTGAACACTGTTTTGTCCAGTCCCCTTTTTGATATGGTTGGTGTTTAGTCTGACGAGAAAAGCAAAGAAAGGACAATTAGACAAAGTCCAGGAATACCTGTTCTTTGAGTGCTGATAAGCTCAATTGCGTGGGGGCATGTCTGAGCAGAATCTGTCATTAACACAATGTACTATTTGTCCAAACATCTGCAGGTCACATAATTTCTCTTCAAGCCAGTGAGAGCAAAAGCAAAACCAAGACAGGTTATTAATCACTTACTCAGTATTTCTCAAGCAACACTGAAAAAAAAAAAAAAAAAAAAAAAAAAAAAGAGCTAACATAATGGATTGAAAGAAGATTACACAGAAGAAAAACAAGGCAGTTTTCATTATTGTGAAATGAGCCCACCCAGGTACCACGTGGTATACTTGGTGAGCTCTGGGGGCCATGAGAAGTTGGAAACAGGACCAGTGCCTAACGAAGGACACCCTGGTAGCTCTCATTTCCTCCGGAAGGAAATGGAAGTTCAGATGTGCATGTCTTCAATATTTGTGTTGGAATTGCTTCCACCAGGGGTGTGGGAACCCACGTGGATGCAATGAGCCAAACAGTCCCTGGGACACCTGACAGCATCAGACACTGGTAGACCTGCGTAGAAAAATCCGAGCGTCCATTAATGCCAAGTGAAAAGAGAGCATGTGGGTTCTCGGCCATCCACAGCTGTCGAGGTGATGGGGAATTGCATAGGTAGGTGCACTTTTACACATCTGTCGGCAAAAGCCTGTTTCCAAATTTAAAAATCCACTACTCAGGAACAGCAGGTGTATTGTTGACCCTCCCAGGAGGACTTCAGTTTCAGGGCAAGGCATGGATTACAAGGTGACATAAAGACATGGTTGTAGATTCCACAGTGAAAAAAAATCATACAAATGAGCTTATTTACAAAACAGAAACAGACTCACAGACTTAGAAAGCAAACTTATGATTACCAACGGGGAAACGTGCGGGGAGGGATAAACTAGGAGTTTGGGATTGACATATACACACTACTGTATATAAACTAGACCTACTAACCAACAAGGACCTACTATTTAGCACAGGGAACTCTACTAAATAGTCTGTAACAACCTAAATGGGAAAAGGATTTCAAAAATAATAGATTATGTATAACGGAATCACTTTGCTGTACACCTGAAACTAACAGGACATTGTAAATCAACTGTATCCCAATATAAAATAAAAATTTTTAAAAAGACACGGTTGTATCTGGGGCCAGAAAGGCTGGTAATTACTTACAGAGGCAAACATTTCTTTTTCTTCAGTATTCTCCACACTAACAAAAGATAACATTTTGAGACAAATTGGAATTATGTTGTATGGGACAAACATTCGAGGAGTCCCTGCCCTGTGTTATGCACCAGACACTTTTCTGGGTGGTTGACACAAGCCTGAAGGGAGGGAGGGAGGTTGTTTTGTGGTGGGTAGAGGAATGGTAAGATCTCCAAAGTGAGGTGAGAAAAATGCCATTTGATGCGGCTGATTCTACACAAGTAAATCATAATAGCTCGTCTAGGCGGTCTTCTTAAACAGTGCAATACATTAGATCTGCAAAAAAGTAAAGGTGGGGTTTTAAGGGCTTTACATGGATTAACTCATTTGCTCCTCCTTAATTCTGGAGAGGTAGGTGTAACATATGCCTGTTTCATAGATGAGAACTTGACCCACGGGGAGTGTCCGTAATGTCCTTCAAGGCCACATAGCTAGTAAGTGGTTGGTGGAAACTTGAATGCTGGGAATCTAACTTTGGAGTCCATGCTTTTAATCATTCTCACTCAAAAAAATGGTATGGCTAAATGACTGAGGCTGATCACAAAGAGAATCTCAATTTTGATCACGGTACATGTATCCCAGCATACATGTGTATGTTCACACAGAGTCAGAGAGTTTAGAGGCAGGTATAAGGGATTGTAGAAATTCTCAGATTCTCCCACCCAAATAGGTGGGGACCATCTGTTAACTGATGGATAACAAAATGTAGGCCCCCAGAGGATCCAAGTTTGCTTGCAACAAATGTGTTCATTATTTAACTCAAAAGTGTAAAATGGTACCTCTTGAACCTCAACAATTAGTCGTAAGAGCCAAAGGGCCCAAGAAACTGACCACCTTGCTTGACTCGACAATCACCATGTAACTGCAGAGCTTCCGAGTAAGGTGGTAACCACTGGTATGAAAACAGGGCATTGGCACAGGAAATCTCACAGTTAAGGATGGCTGGCTGTGATGCTGCCTACAACACCCATGGTTCTCTAGACAGAAAACAGATTATCATTAGGAGGTAATTCAACTCCAATGACAGGGTGGTGGAAATACACCGTTATCACTGAGAAGGCGCTGGTTCACCTACTATGCGTAGGGTCCTATATTTCCTGCCTTGTTTGAAGCTAATGATTTTTCAGAGGTGGAATATGCTGAAGGAGGGTCATTTTCCAGGCTTTATTTTCTCCTTGGCAGATACCCTGTAATGGTTTTGGTGCCTAGCACTTTGGAGTAATGATTTTTCATTGCTTTCTGACAACCTGGTTTATTTCTCTCTGCTTTAAGTTTTCAGGAAAGTCTATTCCCAGCCTGCAAGATCATCAGTGCTTCCTGCACTAAATAAAAAGTATGGTTTTCAGAAAAGACACCGGGAAAAAAGAAGAAACATAAAATAATCTTTGGGTCTTCCCTGTGGACTTTTTCTGGGTGTGGTTCTGTAGTTCTTTTCTAGGCAAAGTCAAGGTTAGAAGTGCTGGGTGTAGCTAAATTTCTGCTAAAGTCATTCACACCTGAAGAGAGACACCTAGTGCAGTTTGAGGAGAGAACATACCTATCAGGCCGGACCCATTCACTCCAGAGAGGGGGTCTGTGGGGATGGCCTCCAGTTGCCCCTGTGGGCCTTCTCCCCACTCTTCGTGCCCCAGGAGGCTACATCTGCTCTGGCTTCCGGCTGGAGAACAATTAGCAGGTGGAAGGGGCGCCCCCAGTTCCCTCCCCGCTGGGGCTGCAGGTTGGGGGCTTTGTGCGGGAGGCCCCAGCTCCTGTGGAGCGGCCTCTGCCGTCAGCTCCACGTCAGCAGCTGCCTCCTTCCCCTCCCCGCTTCTCCCCTCCCGCTTCAGTCTGGGCACGAGAAGGAAGCCTGATCTTCCTTAGCGCCAGGATGCTTCTGCAGCTCTTCACCCTACTCACACCTCTAGATTCTCCTCAACTAGCCAAACTCTTTCCTGCTGGGAACCTAACCTGATGCAAAGTCTTGTCCTGGGACCACTGGTCCTGAGACCTGGCCCCCTGTGCCCAGGCCTCAGACCTCACTTACCATTTGCCCTGCACCTTGGTGCACAGGGTGTGCGCGGCACCGTGGACGGGTCTTCGTGTGTGACTGTGCTCTCCAGGTGCCGACCAGGTCCCCAGCCCTCCTCCAACCATGCACCCCGCCCAGAACCCTGCTGGGGCCTCGGAAGGCTAAGGAGGATTCCCATTTGAACTGAACTTCATTTGCCAGTGGCTCGAAATTTCAAAACATACCTGAGGACTTAATGTGATCACAAGTCTGCTTTACGCTTTTTGTAATGTAATATATCACGGTTTCCCAACCACGTCCCCTATCCAGTCAGGTATCGCCCTGGCTTCTCATCTGGGAGCTCATTCTTTTCCTGTCTGCCCACTGCCCGGGGCAGCGTGTCAAGCCGCGACAAAGGAAAATGGCTCCTCAGTCTGGACATGGTTCCAGTCACGGACGGGTATCAGCACAAAGTTAGAAAGGATGGTGAGAGTTTTCGTGGTCCACTCCCTGCCCTGGCAGAAGAAGGGGGTCCACAGCCCCCTTGTTCCATTACCAGAAGAGAACAAGACCCAGAATGCAGATCTTGATTTTTTTTTTTTTTTTTTTACTGAAGTATAGTTGCTGTACAACATTACCTAAGTTACCAGAGTACAATATAGTGATTCACGATTTTTAAAGGTTATGCTCCATTTACAGTTATTATAAAATATTGGCTAAATTCCCTGTGTTGTACAATATATCCTTGTAGCTTATTTTAGATCTAATAGTTTGTACCCTGTCCCTAACTTGCCCCTCCCCGCTTCCCTCTCCCCGCTGGTAACCACCAGTTTCTTCTCTGTATCTGTGAGTCTGCTTCTTTTTTGTTATAGTCACTAGTTTGTTGTACTTTTTAGATTCCACATATACGTGGTATCATACAGCATTTGTCTTTTTCTGTCTGACTTATTTCACTTAGCATAATCCTCTCCAAGTCCAACCATGTTGCTACAAATGGCAAAATTTTGTTCTTTTTAATGGCTGAGTAGTATTCCATTTTATATCTATCTATCACTTAGGTTGCTTCAGTATCTTGGCAATTGTAAATAATGCTGCTATGAGCACTGGGGTGCATGTATCTTTTCTAATTAGTGTTTTTGTTTTCTTTGGATATATGCCCAGGAGTGGGATTGCTGGGTCATATGATAGCTCTATTTTTAGTTTTGTAAGGAGCCTCCATACCGTTCTCCATAGTGGCTACACCAATTAATATTCCCACCAACCATGTAGGAGGGCTCCCTTTTCTCCACACCCTCTCCAGCGCTTGTTATTTGTGTTCTTTTTGATGACAGCCATTCTGACAGGTGCAGGTGATATCTCCTGTGGTTTAGATTTGTACCAGAATGCAGATCTTAAGATCATGAAGCAATTACTTAAGTGCTTTAGAACACTGGGCACCTGGCCTGCAGACTGGACTTTCCAGCTAGAAGTGATTAGAGGAGAGGAAACATTTAGTATCTCTCAACACTAATAAGATTGTTTATTCTGGCCTCTGGCAGCTGCTTTTCATTCCTTGTCTTTCCAGCACAACAAAAGCAAGGTCTTTCCTGTGTCTTCTAACGTCCTTCACTGGTTTTCTGGGCCCTCCTCATTCACCAGGCCCTCTTTCTTGGTTTCTTCTGTTGACGTCTCCTCTGACAGAACTCCCAGCGTGTGGACCCCAAGCTCAGTCCTGGGGCCCTTTTGCTCTCTGCTCTCCTATCCTCTCTCCTCTGTCCCTCCCTCCATCCTTCCCTCCCTCAGAAATCTCATCTTGACCAAGCTTTCAAAAACAGCTGCATGCCTACGATTCAAAAACTGTACCTCTGGCCTGACCGCTCTCCTGGGCTCCAGACCGTATAGCTAAAAGCCTGCTTGACCTCTTTCCTCCATGGATGTCTCTAGAGATTTCAACAAACACACCTCATCAGAACATGTGCCCTTCCTCCTTGCTCTGCCCTCCACCCAACCTTGCTCCTGCATCTTTCCCCGTGTCAGTAAGAGATGTCACGAATTACCAGGTGCTCAGGCCACTAACCTTCTTTGATTCTTCTCTTTCTCTTACATCCACACTTCTAACCCATCAGTAAGTCCTGTGATTCCACCCCCAGCACATATTCCAAATTCACTCATGTCTGTCTCTCTGCAACTAGAGACCACCATGTCCTCTTGCCTGGAGCACAGCACAGCCCCCTAACTGGCCTCCTGCCTTCCACTATTACCTCTCCTACCAAAAACTCTCCTCAGAGTAGGCAGAGAGTGCTTTATTTAACCCAGTCTCATCTGGGGGTGCTTTTGTACCCCAGAGGATGTGTGACAATGTCTGTAGATACTGTTGGTTGTCACAGCTGGGGAGAGTGGTTCTAGCCAGGAATGCTGCTAAAACTCTTCCTATGCACAGGGCACCCTGTCCACCCCAGACAAAGAATTGTCTGGCCCCAAATGCCAACAGCGCTGAGGCTGAGAAACCCTGATCTAAATGGACATCAGACCATGCTCTGCATCCTCAAGAATGATATTTGCTCTAGGACCAACATTTGTTCCAAAAACACTTAATGAACAGCTCCCATAGGACAGGCACTCCCCTCACCTCTGAGTATTTGCCATCTTTTCCGTACTGGTTCGCTTGCAGATTCATTCATTTGTGCATTATTTCAATAGGCAGCATGTCAGAAACCGCAGAAGGGGCTTTGGTCTTAACAATGACAGAGAAATGTCTCTAGTCCTTGAGACACCCTTGGACTTGACTTGCCAACATCACTGCCCAAGGAATCAAATATGATCGTTTCCTTCTCTATGCTTTGCCCCATCAGCATTATGGTGGCCTGGATGATGTCCCCCCAGACCCACTCCACCCTCTGAAAAGGATTTGTCCATATCCTAACCCTGAGAACCTGTGAATGTGACCTATTTGGAAAAAGGGGCTTTACAGATACCATCAAGTGAAAGATCTCCAGAAGAAATCATCCTGGATTAGCCAGGTGGGCCCTAAATCCAATGACTTAGTGTCCGAATAAGAGACACGTAGGGGAGAGGCATGGACAGAAGAGAAGCAGCCTGGGAAGATGGGGGCAGAGGTGGGAATCAGGCAGCTACAAGCCACGAAATGCCTGGAGCCATCAAAAGCTGGAAGACGCAAGGAAGGGTTCTCCTCTGGGCCCCCAGAGGGACCACGACCCTGCTGGCCTTCAGAACTGCAAGAGAATAAATTTCTGTTGCTTTAAGCCAGCAAGTTTTGGGTAATATATTATAGTAGCCACAGGAAACTAACAAGAGTGCCTACACCATACATAGCTGGTTCCTCCACGTGTCACTTGGGGACCTCCTGGCGTTGGCCTCTGCCTGCTTTCCTGTCTCTTCTCTGGGTTCTGTAAGTGCTTTCTACACGCCAGGCTTTTCCCACCACACAAGCCGTGCTTGAGTCAAATGGGATTATTTACCTTCTCTAAAAACTCACCTTTAATGCTCCAGCTGCTCCTTTAGTCTCTGCCCTGTTCCTCCAGCTACTTCCCATCCTAGTGAAGCCAGATAACTCCCACTCACATTTCAAGGCCTGCTTTCTATTTCCCTGGTTTCTCATCTTAAGGCATGTCTGCAGGCACCTTACTGCGCTGTGGTGCCAATTAGTCCCTTAGGGAATTGCCACAGCTTGGAGTACGTATCTTTATTGTAAGGCTAATTTTTGTGCTACTGTATTTTGATGATGGACTTGTATTAACGAGTTTTAATTATAAAGCACTTCATGAATACAGTTGCATTTAAAAAGAGCACTGTCGAGGGACTTCCCTGGTGGTGCAATGGTTAAGAATCCACCTGCCAATGCAGGGAACACAGGTTGGATCGCTGGTCTGGGAAGATCCCACATGCTGCAGAGCAACTAAGCCACAGCTACTGAGCCTGAGCTCTAGAGCCCGCGAGCCACAACTACTGAGCCCTTGAGCCACAACTACTGAGCCCACGCACTGCAACTACTGAAGCCTGTGTGCCACAACTACTGAGACTGCATGCTGCAACTACTGAAGTCCGCATGCCTACAGCCCATGCTCCACAACAAGAGAAGCCACCGCAATGAGAAGACTGTGCACTGCAACCAAGAGTAGCCCCCGCTCACTGCAACTAGGGAAAGCCCGTGCAGCAACGAAGACCCAACACAGCCAAAATAAAAAAAAAGAGCACTGTCGATGAAGCTAAAGTGTCCCTTTGGCCACTCCTGCCAGTGGCTATAAAGCAGATTGCTGGAGTGGTCACCCGTTTTTAATTTTAGCGAATACTGCCAAGTGTTCCTTCCCCACAGGACTGGAATGGGAGTGCCTGCTTTATGGTTTTGAGCTGAGCTATCCATGGAATGGAGGCATCGTGAGGACCAGCACCTTGTCTGTTCTTGTTTTATGCCCAGCTCCCTAGAATAGCTCCTGGAACACAGCAGGCATTCAACAAACATCTGTAGAATGGATGACAATGTCTCCGTCTTAGTAGAATGCAAACTTCTCTGGGCAGAATTAGTGGCTAGTTCCTTCTTGTACACCCAGTACCTACAAGGGTCTCATACAAAACAAGTGCTCGAAAATTCTTTATTGTTGAGTTAATGAAAATATATTCTCAGCACGATACCTCTGTATCCTGCTTTTCAGTTCTCTGAGATTACCTTCTAGGTGCTAAATAGCTAAAAAGTGGAAACTATGTTCCCCACCTACTCCCCTGCCCAACTGAAAATGATTATAATCAGCGATTCCACACATCCAGTACTTAAATATGTAATTATGTGCTCTCTTAAGAGCACAAAATCAAATGCATGATGTGGCTCAGCGATGCCTGTGGACAGTTGGTCGTACAGTGGAGAATTACTCAAAGAGGTCCAGGTGATCTGTTACAATTTCCAGGTAAGACCTAGAGGCCAGAAAGGGGAAAGGAGCAATGGGCCCTCCTGACAGACCCCTGGGCTGGCCCCACATAACATTAGGCAGATTTCATTTAACATGTGATGAACACACCTGCTGCTTGCAATTAGAAAGAGATAATGAACTCATCTATCAAGGCCAGGTCTGTTTGTCAGCAGCTCAGGCAACAAGAGTGGCTTGTGATGATGTGGGTTTTCAGTGAAAACACATACAATTCCTTATAAGTGCATTGCCACCTCTTGCATTTGTGTGGAGATATTCTTTTTGCTCTTGAGCTGTGTGAAAGAGAGTGTGTATATATTTAAACAGTGTATTACAATGAACATCTTTGATGGTGTCTGCTTGCATATAAGTGCTGTATACATCCTAATTATGTCACATATGAAAGATAAATACTAAACGTTTTCTCAAATAAGGTGGTAGAGCTATTTACTACCAAGTTTGTTGCCAAATGCACTGTTTAAAGAATTCTTTAGTTTCTCTAAACTGCAAGAGAAAAATTCTCAACTACTAGTCTAGAAGTTCCCAGATCTTCACATTTCAGAGGATGATTAAAAGAGCAAACCAGTAAACAAATTTAGGGTCTGCTATGGCTTGCCAACTTTTCGTTTTTGCCAAGGAAGGACATTCAGAAAGAAAAACAACTATTATTTACTGCAATCACTTCATAAAAGGAAAGATTTTTATGGCCCCCATGCCCCCCAAAAGTCAGAAGATTATTCTCAGGATAAAGGGAAGTCTTTCAACTTGAAAAAGCAGATTTATAAAAAAAAATTTAGGTTTACAAAAAGATTTCCTTACATTTTCTCATTTCACAGAAGAGCACTGAAAACTTGATTTCCTACAAGCCCCAGTGCAAGAAGCAGTGCTCGGAAACCACCTTTCCACCCTGGCCGCTTCAACACTCCCTTGATTCTTCTGGAATTTTCGTATGAAATCCACGATAGTCACAGTTTGGCTGGACAAGCAGGTTGACGCAATTCCACCAGCGTTTACTAAGGGCCTACTATGTGCTCAACCCTGAGGGATGTGCTTTGCCAAAGGATACAAAAGTGGAAATGTTGCCCTGTAAGTAAATGTGCACTCATGGGGAGGGGTTTCTGGCAAGAAAACAGAACATAGGAAAAAAATTCTTAAGACAAAATGTGACTGAAGCCATTATGCTGGGTGTCAAAGGAGATTGCTCAAATGCTACCACAGCTGTAAGTTCCTTCTAAAATAATCCTCTCTGACAATGTTGAAAACCCAATTTTCAAGTCAACATTAATAAGCATGTCTGTCTTTTGCTTTCCCTGTTGGTTATTCCAACTTGAGGAAACGCTGGAGAGTCTTTTTAGAGCTCTAGTTTCACATGTTTAGATTGACAGGAAGATCATGATGGAGATATACACAATGGAATATTACCCAGCCATAAAAAAGAATGAAATAATGCCATGTGCAGCAACATGGATGGACCCAGAGATTATCATACTAAGTGAAGTAAGTCAGACAGAGAAAGACAAATACCATATGATATTGCTTATATGTGGAATCTAAAGTGTGACACGAATGAACTTATCTACAAAACAGAAACAGACTAACAGACGTAAGAGAAGAGACTTGTGGTTGCCAAGGGGAAGGGGGGTGGAGGAGGGAAGGACTGGGGGCTTGTGATAAGCAGATGTAAGCTATTACATATGGAATGGATAAACAAGGTCCTACTGTATAGCACAGGGAGCTATATTCAATATCCTGTGACAAACCATACTGGAAAAGAATAGGAAAAAGAATGTGTGTATATATATATATATATATATATATATATATATATATATGTATGTATAGGTGAGTCCCTGTGCTGCACAGAAGAAATTAACACAACATTGTAAATCAACCCTACTTCAATAAAAATTTTAAAAAGATAATGATGGAGCATGAACTCTTGGCATAAAGAAGGTTCGAGACAGATTTGCTTATATAAGGGTCCGCCTCTCCTTCCCCTCTCTCAATCTAAAATGACATTCAGTCTGTTGCTATTATCCTGAGGCTTCCACTGCAGAAAAACAAAAATGGCTAAGTTTGGGCCTCACTATATGTTCACCACTCTGGGAATGATCTGCTTATCTCATGCGGTAAAGTACAGCCCACGAACCATTCCAAATGCGTGGATAAAATTGAGCAAATGCTCTCACCCAAGACACTTGAAATAACCTATTTTCTCTGCCCCACAGAGAGTTCATTTGCAGTCACAGACGGCCAACATGTGTAGACAACGTAATGCTTCTTTTTAAAAACTGAAGAACAGTTGATTTACAGTGTGTTAGTTTCAGGTGTAAAGTGATTCATTTATATATACACATATATATGTACATATATATGTGTATATATATATATTCTTTTCCATAATAACTCAATGTAGATGAATAAAAACAAGTCCCCCTCACAAAGGTAAACTTTTGCAGAGTGGCTGACAGGTGTTTAGAAACGACGAGTCATAAATAATTTGTGCTCTGTAAATTATTTCATTTCTATTTAGTTGTCCAGCTCATGCCTAACCTCACTTCATTTTCAAAGACCTGATTCCATTAGTTTTCTAGGAATCTGAGTGCTTTCTACATAAATTCTACGGCTCCTCAAAACACAGGTTGCTTCTGTTAATCTGATCATTTGTTTCACATAATTAGAATTCAGTTGCCTTTTTGCGCAGGAGCTGAACAAATGGTGAATCTAGCTGTGTCTCACACCTACAGGGAAAAAGTTAGTGGCATGCAATCTGTCCTACAATCTCCATGAGGATGCTTACATTTCTAGGAGTGTGGTGTTTAAAAGAAACGGCCACGATATTCTTTGATGCCTTCCCATAGAGCAGTGGTTCTCTGTCCCCTCTCCTTGAACAGAGGCTCAGCGTGATTAAAGCAAACGGCAGGGGACTTCCCTGGCGGTCCAGCGGTTGAGACTCCATGCTTCCACTGCAGGGGGTGCAGGTTCGATCCCTGGTTGGGGAACTAGGATGCCACGTGCCCCGGGGTGTGGCCAAAAAATAATAATAAAGCATAGGGCAGAAGTGTTGCCATGTGGTTTCCAAGGCAGGTCATACAAAGCTATGCTGCTTCCACCTTGTTCAGTTTTGTTGGAGTCGCCACATAACAAATTTGATTACCCTGAGGCCTCCATGCTGCGAGGAAGCCCGAATCTCACAACCCCAGTCCAGGTGTCACGCGTGTAAGTGAGTAATCCCTCCGTGTGATTTCAACCCTCAGCCTTCAGTTTACTCCTCATCTTCAGATATTTTTAGCAAGATGCTAGGCATCGCGGAGCTGGGTCAGCCATTGCTGTTGTGCCCTGCCCATACTCTCAACTCAGAGTCTATGAGCAGAATAAATGGAGTCTTTATGCCACTAAGTTTTGGGGTGGTTTGTTACACAGCAGTTGTAACTAAAACAAAGAAGCTGTTTTCAATTTGGGGAGATTGCTAACTTGGATGGCTAACTACCCTCTTTAAGGTACTGAGGGCATTCTTGTCAAGGAACTAGGAGCCCAGATGGCCTCATTTTATGTGTTCGCACATTCAGAGCATTTTTTTAGGGCCTTTGAGTAATGAGAAACTTCTAGATATCTATCCCCCAAATAACAATCCAAGCAAAGCATGAATCAAGGGCCTCAGCAGAGTACTAAGCTCCAGCAAAGAAGCCTGGATGCTTTGTTGCAGGGAAGGAGGGAGGATGCAGAAAACAACAACAACAAAAAGCAACCCCCCCCAAACAGAGCATGAGACGGACAATATCAAATTGAAAACATAGTTCTCACCGAATCAAATGACAGCGTTAATAATCAGAGAGTAGAAGGATGCAACTGAGACGGTCTCAGAAGTGTAATATAAATTGGATAAACTGCAGTAGTTTTAATAGGGGCATGGATGCATTTTAATTAGCATAATGATGAAGTACTCATCTATCTTTTACCATAGGAGGGAGGCTTATAAAAGTCTTTTGAAAATTCTATTCGTTTCTCTTGTTTAAAGGCAAATGAAGACAGAAGTACATTGTGCAAAGTTTCACAGTGAACGGGAGCTGAACACAGGGCAAAATTACCAGGCACAGCTCCTCACGGCTCCCCACCCTCTCCTCATCAAACAGAAATAACCTTTCTCTGCAGTTCTGGGCGCTACACACTCCAGCCCAGTACTTATCTCCTGTTACTCTGCTGCTTCATTATACACTCAAGATGAATGATTCCTGGTGAGCGTCTGACACAAGCACACATTCCTGCCTCTGAGCCTTTGTCTATGCGATTCTTTCTGCCTAAGACACAGCTCCTTGATCTTGGTTTCTTGGATGGGTCTCAGGATGCGAGTGAGCCTCCCAGAAGTGAATGCAGGATTTTGTGTAAATTTGCATATGCGCGTCATTCTGGGAAGAGGTCCACAGGATTCACAAGACTTACAGAGAGGGCTGTGAGTCAAGGTTGTTTAAAAACTACTCAATCTTTCCCTTTTTCCAGAATAACCCTCATTTCCCTATGAATCCGCTTATTTGCTTATTGGCAAACGTTTACCGAGTGCCAACTACGTGCCAGGCACTGTTTCAGGCACTTGGGATGCAGCAGTGAACAAAACAAACAGGGATGCTACCTCCTTGGAACTTCTGGGAACTGTTATATTCTAGCAGAAGGAGAGAGACAATAAATCACATAATAAAGAAAAACTGGATATAGAAATCATATAGTATGCTAGAAGATTGGTTCTAAGGAAAAATTAGAACCTGTAAGGAGAATCAGAAGTGCTAGTGGGAAGAAACTCAATTTTCAATAAAATGGTCAGATAGGCCCTGTTAGGAAGATGACACTTAAGCAAACTGTTGAAGATGGTAAAGGGGCGATCTATGTGGGTATCTGAGAGAAAAGCATTCCAGACTGGGGGGAAAGCCAGTGCAAAGGCCCTGACGTGGGAGTCTGACCTGCAGGTAAGAGGAGCAGCGAGGGGGTCCGTATGGCGGAAGCAAAGTCACAGAAGGAGAGAGTAGTGGGAGATGAAGCTGAGAGGCTTTGCCAATCGTGTGGGACTTTGAGAGACGTGGGAGCAGAGGAGGAATCTGAGGAATGAATGATGGAGTCTGATCTGTACCGTGTTGAGAAAAAGCTGTACGGTATGGAGAGGATGGAGTCAAGGACAAAAGCCAGCGGGCTGCGTTGAGCATGGGTGACAGGAGTGGGGAGGTTGTCCGATTCTGGGTGTATCTAAGGCAGAGTTGACAGGACTTCCTCACAAGGACGATGCCGAGGTCTGTGGCCTGGACGACTGGAGGCATGGTTCCATCTACCAAGATGGGGAAGGTTGGAGGGATGGAGGTGTTGGGGGCAAGCTGGGAATTCAGCTTTGGATATGCTGATTTGGATTCTAAGTGGAGCCATCTAGTTGGCAGCTGCATGAGTCAGGGGCTCCAGGGAAAGGTTCAGCTGGGGATAAACGTTTGGGAGCCATCAATTTCAGATATTCAGGAGAGCTATCCCCAACAGCCTTCAGCCCTTCTCTGATCCCTGAAAACATTTTGCTGTACTTCCCTAGTGAAAATTTTTACATCTTTCATAGTACTATAGTTTTCCGCCTCCTTTCCTCACTCTCTTTACTGGACAATAAAGTTCCCCAATTGTATCCTATCCAACTCTGTACCTCTTGCTTTGCCTCCCAAAAATATTGGTTTAAGCTCCTCAGCATTAGGCCTTCTTATTTCAATTGCTATGACCTGTAGATGAATTGAATGTAATAATTTTGATTTCTTTTCTCATTACTCATCAACATTTGCCATCAAATCCAGGCTCTGTTTTCATCTTCTCTTTAATGTACACCATATCCAACCAATTTTTTCTTTAAAATGGTTATTTTTAAAACAGACACTTGAAAAGATGCTAATCATCAGGGAAATGCAAATCAAAACCACAGTGAGGTACCACTTCACACCTATCAGAATGGCCATCGTTGAAAAGACAAGAAATGAGTATTGGTGAGGATGCGGAGAAAAGGGAATCCTCGTGCACTGCTGGTGGGGTGTAGATTGGTGCAGCCATTATGGAGAGCAGTATGGAAAGTCCTCAAAAAATTAAAATGAGAACTACCACCTGACCCAGATTTCCACTCCTGGGTATTTACCCAAAGAAAACAAAACCAGCAAATTGAAAAGATGTACCCCTATGTTTAGTGCTGCATTATTTATAATAACTAAGATATGGAAACAATCTAAGTGCCCATCAATGGATGAATGCATAAAGAAGATGTGGTACATATACTCAATGGAATACTACTCACCCATAAAAAAGAACGAAATCTTTTGCCATTTGTAACAATATGGATAGAACTTGGGGGAATTATGCCAAGTGAAATAAAACAGAAAAAGACAAATAGTGTATGATTTCACTTACGTATGGAATTTAAAAAACAAATCTAAAAAATGAACAAACAAACCAAAACAAAACAAAAATCATAGATGCAAAGAACAGAATGGTGGTTGCCAGAGGGGAAGAGGGAGGAAAGTGGGCGAAATGGGTAAAGGGGGTCAAAAGGTACAAACTTACATTCATAAAACAGATAAGCCATGGGGATGTAACGTACAGCGCGGTGACTATAGTCGATAATGTTGTAGCGCGTACTTGAAAGCTGCCAAGAGGGTAAGTCCTGAGAGCTAACTTTATATGGTGACAGATGGTAGCTAGACTTACTGTGGTGATCATTTCACCATGCACATCAATATAGAATCATGATGTTGTACACCTGAAACCAATATAATGTTATATGTCAATTAAACCTCAATAAAAAAAACCCCACTATGCATACTTATTGTAAACAAAGCAGAAAAAACGTCAGAAGGCAAAATGTAAACTTTAAGAAATTCTCCTCGTGTAGTTTCCCTGAAAATTAGCTTTTGTATTCTGCTTTCACTTAGCTGGGTGCAATTACTAAGCTCTGTGGGTCTCAAGTTTCTCAACCGAAAGATAAAGAAACTGGGTCAGACAATTCTAAAATTCTTCAAATACTTCTTTTTGAAAAACTCAGAATGGCTCTGTTCAACCACTAACATTTCTGGAGACACACCATTTATTCTGCTTAAAACTAGATGTGATCAGAATAAATATCAGGGAGAAATAAATCTTGCAGTCAGTAATCTTTACTACAACTCCTTTCTATTAACTTGCAAATAGAGAATATATATATTTTTTTAAATAAAAGCACATTTCCAAGAATGATATTGACCATTTTCTCTGCAAGGATTGATTAAAAAGAGTCTTTTTCTGAGTTCCTGCTTACCATTTTTTCCCAATTAATAATAGCTAACTCTACTACAGATGCATCCCATAAAAAAAGAGACCTAATCACGATGCAAACAAAATCACTCTCTGTGTTCTGGCGCAAGAGTATTTCATGAGCTTCTAGGACACAATTTGCATGACTAACCTGAAATCTTGTGATTCTTACATTAGAACTATTTTATCGAATTATAAGGGTGAAAAGTATTGTGTCCACAATATCTTGCTTTCTTTTTTGTTCAAGTTATTTTTAATCAGGAGCATTATAGGGACATACAAATGGCTCTTCTCAAAAATGACTTGCGGATGCTGCCTGTGGAATCATGATAGTTAAAAGAACAAGGTCAGATCGGGCTGAGTGTTTGGGAGTGGAAGTCAACCGCAGGTGGCGGCAGGGCAAACAAACAAACAAAACCCCTCCAGCCAAAGAAACGCCTGTCAGGACGAGGCTTAAGTGGTTTTGATTGAGTTGTCTCATTGTGTGACAAAGGGGTTAAAACACAGAGATTCCTTCAGATTATCTCAGATCTGAAAGCCCTTGGAGCACGGGGAGGCCAGCCAAGGAAAACCTTGCCCTCAGAAGAGATGGATGGAAAAGATTAAAAAAACCCAAAACCCAAAAAGCAAAGCAACAACAACTTGCCACCGCCAACTGGTCCAATGGTGATAATCGGCTTCTCAGGCTTGACCCTGGTTGGATGTATCCATGCAAACACCAATATTACCCTCCATAATCAGATTTACTTTAAGAATACGTATGTTACAATTTGTCCATGTCAGGCAGTCTTCTAAGAACTTTGCAAATATTTCGTTTTCCTGTAAACCCTGGGAGGTTCGCAGTGCTAGTACCTCTACTCTAGGTGAGGATGGCAGACATCCTAAAATTTGCCCAAAGTTGTGTAACTCCTAAGTGGCAGAGCTGGGGTTCAAACCCAGACATTCGGAATCCAGAATGTGCGCTCATGGTCACCGTGCTATGTTGCAAGGAAATAGAAAAAAGACATTGCAGATGAATTTATATGGTTCAACAACTCCTACTGTTCCCATTTCACGAACTTTAGGGAGCATCCTTTGTCCTGCCATAGCTGAGTAGCAGCAAAGCACAGGCTGTTCTTTAAGTATTAAAAAAGTATTTTAAGCACCTCCACCATTGCCTAAGTGTGCGCAACTCTGTTACCAATAAATCAAACCCAACCACGGCAAAACAAACTACCTTGGCCATCTAACTTGGAATGGGCAGCTGGGAAGCATAGTTGAAACCACTGAGCAACTGAAAGGCAGGCACACTGGGGGGAAACCAGCGAGTTTAGTTTCCAGGTTTACAGCACAAGGTGAGAACTAAAAATCTGGTCCTGCTTGTACCCCGGGAAGATTTTCCATGGCTTATGATGGTTCCTTTTCTCCTTTGTACAAAATGACATAAAATAAAAATTAGTGGCTTACACTCCCAGGTCCAAGAGGATGTTGATACAAGTTTTGGAAGCGAGAAGCACAGACCACCCCCAGGAGGAAATTCCAGAGAGGAAAAACATACTATCAGGGTACACATGATCGTAACCTGATTTAGCATCCTTTAAAACCACAGTCTCCTCCAGGATTTTCCTGATTACTGTCTTCAGAAGCGTGAAACAGTTACACGGGATTTTCCTGATTAATGAATGCAAAAGCATGAGGAAGTTCCATGAGTCACACCATAGACTTGTCTAATTCGAAGTCTGCTGCCAGGCAGTTTGGAGGGTTACATATTTATTACTGCTACATAGCAGTTCTGGGAAAAGTAAAATATGTTAGTCATAAGAAAGCACATTCTTTAAGTGGGCTAGAATCTTTCAATCAAGTGTTCTTAACCCTTTTTTTTTTTTTTTTTTGGTGGTGGAAGTGGGAAGGATCATGGATCCCTCTGAGAGTATTTGAGAATCTGAGGAAAGCTGGGGAGTATGAGTGCACCCCAAGAAAATGCCTGGGCATATTGTCATACTATACTGTGCTTTAGTTCACGGGGTTCATAATAAACCTCTGAACTCCCTGTAGTTAGAAACCACGTTATACGTTAGGGTCCCAATGGAATTCCCTAGACAGCTTAAGATGCTAGAATAGAACTGCTTGAGGGCTGGGCTTACTGCTGCAACTGGGTCAAGACCAATGTGCTTAACTCTGGCAGCCCTCTGCTCTCCCTAAAGCCACCTGGGACAGGAAGCAGGGAAACAAACACCAGCTACTGTTAGGAGTTAGCAGACAGGCAAGGAATAATCTGAATTTTGGTTTCAGTTACTTTTTCTTTTTTCCACAAATACCACTGAATCTACTTGGGGTAAGACAAAAAAATCTCAGCAGTTGTTTTTCTCCAGAGAATATCAATCTTACAGTTAAGTTTAATGAGTTAAGAGGAAATCAGTTTCCAGTGAAAACTAACTGGAATCAGATAAAACAGGACAAATAGAAAATAAGACCTTCACAGGAATCCCCATTGATAGGGCTGAGCATGGGAAACAAATCATCATCATACACTCACTCATGCATGATTTATTCGTGAATTAATTTAAGCAATTTCCATTGAGACGGCGATGTGGCAGATTCCATGGTATGGGGATACTCCACTGATTCAACAGATCCTGTCCAGCAGTGACAATAAAATGCTGTGGGAGCTCGGAGCTGTGGGTACCAACACCATCTTCACGGATCAGTGAAAGAGATGGGCGAGCCCAGGAGCTAACTGTGAACACTACAGGTGAGGCTGTGTGATGACGGTGAGGATCATGATGACCCACCTCCAAAGGGTAGCAGCAGCCTTCCTTTAAAAGCCGTGTTCTATTGTTAATTCCTAGAGAAATGAAAATCAAAACTACAAAGAGCTATCTCCTCACTCTGGTCAGAATGGCCATGCTCAAAAAGTCTATAAACAACAAATGCTGCAGAGGGTGTGGAGAATAGGGAACCCTCCTACACTGTTGGTAGGAACGTAAGTTGGTACAATTACTATGGAGAACAGTATGCAGGTTCCTCAGAAAACTAAAAACAGAACTTACTGGGACTTGCCTGGTGGTCCAGGGGCTAAAACTCTGTGATAAACTAAGAGTTTGCATGCAGCAACTAAGATTCTGCACGCTGCAACTAAGACCTGGCACAGCCAAATAAATAAACAAATATTAAAAAAAAAGAAAACTAAAAATAGAACTACCATATGACCCAGCAATCCCACTCCTGGGTATATATCTGGACAAAACTCTAATTCAAAAAGATACATATACCCCTATGTTCACTGCAGCACCATTCACAATAGCCAAGACATGGAAACAACCTAAATGTCCCTCGACAGATGAATGGATAAAGAAGATGTGGTACATATGTACAACAGAATACCATTCAGCCATAAAACAGAACAAAATAATGCCATGGGCAGCAACACGGATGGACCTAGAGATTATCATTACTAAGTGAAGTAAGCCAGAAAGAGAAGACAAATACTATATGATATCACTTATATGTGGAATCTAAAATATGACACAAATGAACCTGTCTATGGAACAGACACAGAATCACAGACATCGAAAACAGACTGGTGGTGTCCAAGGGGAAGGGGGTGGGAGAGGGCTGGAGTGGGAGTTTGGGATTAGCAGAGGCAAACTATTATATAGAGAATGGATAAACAACAAGTTTCTACTGTATAGCACAGGGAGCTATATTCAATATCCTATGATAAACCAAAATGGAAAAGAATATATTAAAAGAAGAATGTATATATAGGTATAACGGAATCAGTTTCCTGTAAAGCAGTAATTAACACAACATTGTGAACCCACTTTACTTCAATTAAAAGTAAATCTGTGCTCTGCCTTGTGTTACGTGGCAAGTGCTCAGTTAGCTCTGTGCTGAGTAGACGAAAGCTTTCGCTTCTCACTTGGTTGCTCAGTGACTCCATAACAGGCAGGGTGGTCATGATCAGTCCTATTATGAAGATGGAAAAAACTCAGTCTTAAAGAACGTAAGCAAACGTCCAAAGCTAGCACAGTTCATACCTGCAGCTCTGTGTCTAGAATCCAGGACTTCTCGGTCTCAGTCCAGGATTCTTCCCACTATAGCCCAACAGGGAGGTGAGTGATTTTTATAGACTCCTGAGATGGATGCAGTACATCGCGGAAGACGAGAGTCTGTAAAGCTAGCTTGAGTCCTGTTCAGAGCTGCCTGATAATCTTGTCTTGCTGACATCAAATGGGCCAGATTGGAGAGGAAGGAGCAGTAAGCTAAACAGTGACTGAACTGCAATCAGGCGGGAGAGAAAGGAAACGACAGTCAAGGAAAACATTAAGTTCCTTAGAAACTGGGACAGGTTAAACCTGCGGAAATCAGACGCGAGCAAAGCTACAGACATACTTGCTTGCCACAGGTGAGGTGAAAAGATAAGTAACAGGTGGTTTTAATCCAGTAGAGTTCCGTTATCAAGGCTTCCAGGCCATTGTCAAATTTAGGACAGTCTGGGGTTGTTCTCTTCTCCCAGTTTTGGAGAGTCCGGGACACATTCACATCAGGAAAGATGGATATTCAGATGGAGAGAGAGAGAAAGGAAGCTGGGATGACTCCCAAGGGGATAGGGGCTCAAATTCTCTTATGCTGAGGTCCTGCCATGCCCATGGCCTTGCTTTGGTTTGCTTTTAGGGGCTCAACTGGATCACTTCGTTGCCAAATTCCAGATTTACAGACTCAAGGCTGTTTTTCAGTAAGTGGTGTGGTGTGGTGTCTGCATACTCCACAGGACACGAATTGTCTCTTATTTGATTTAAAACACACATTGTATTCTAGGAACTCTAGGCCCAGGGTTTGAAATGCCTGGGAAAACTCTAATCGAGCTCTAGCAGGTCTGAAGAACTTGGTTAAGGTTATCAGAGAAATAACTCTCCCATTAGTGCTTTTGAAGAACATCGCAGCCAGATGCCCTCTTTTTGCAGCCAGACTGGGCTGAGGCGTCCGTGGAGAGAGTCATCACACTCTGGTGATACAAGCAGAGATGGGAATGGGGCTGAGGGTGGCGGCTGGAACGAGGGTAAACAAAAACACGTGGAGGAAAACAGCCAGGACTCAGTCCAAGAGAAACATTCACGATGCTTTCTCAAAGCAATTTCTTAACCTTATTTGAAAGGACACAGATGCCTCTGGGCTGGGAGAAAGGCTGCAACGCACAGCACTGAGGACCACTCCATGCAGGCGGTTGCACAAAGCCAGGAGGAAAGGATTCAGACGAAGATCCTTAATGGGTAAGGACTAGCCTGGGCATCCAGATGAGAAGCCCCCCAAACGACAGATCTAGGTGACCTGTAACCAAATCCGATGCAAGCACATAAAATTCATTAAGGAAATCGGATTTGTTTTTCTGTGATCGATAAACAATCAAAAGAGCAAATGGACAGGAGGGTGAGCACAAATGAGGACTCTAACCTATAACGCCAAGTTTTCAAGGCAATGCTATAGGAAAAAAAGCAAAGAAAGAAAAAAATATAGATTGGTAGAAAGCAAAAAAAGGGGGGAAAAGAAAAGAAGAAGAAAGGAAGACAGCAAGCCCCTCCCTACGTTGCAATGAAAAGCAGAACAGAATGAAAAGCTATCTGGTTAAGCCTCTTTTTAGGAATGAATAGCTCATGCTCGCTAACCAGTTTTAGCAAGGGTGAGGATACCCGCGGTTTAATTGGAAATAATCCAGCATCGCACCAGAAGCCGTTCCTTAAAACTAAGGCATTCAATAAAGCCAGCTTCATGTTTCTCCCACTTCTGTATTTGGAAACAGGAGCACAAAGCCTAATTGGCCAAATAAAGGAGCTGGAGGCTCCACAGAAAACCCTCTAAGCCCATGATTGATGTCCACTGACACCTTGGGACAATGACACCATGGGAACCGGCAGAGGAGACACAGCATCCACGACAAGGGGGTGCCCTGCCCAGGGCCTGCAGAGGAGACCCCAACGCAGTCACAGCCCTACATCAGGACAACGTACTTTCGAGTTGCCATGTCTGCCTCGGAGGCATATTCTCAAACTTGACATTTCTGTTTTCATTCCTTCAACAACTATCTTTGCAGAGCCTCTGTGTGCCAGGCACTGCTGTTGGTGCTGAGCGTGCAGCAGAGAGCACAGGATCTGAGTGCCTTCCCCTGGGCGTTTTACATTCGATGAACATTTACATTGTGGGGAGGCAGGCAATAACCACAGAGATAACACAGTGTTAGGCAGTGGTGAGTGCTCGGAAGGAGAAAAAGAGCAGGGTGAGGGGAGAGCATAAACAGAGGAACTTTTCAGCAGG
>NW_006792323.1:922289-1055381 GCF_000442215.2 Lipotes vexillifer | reverse complement strand
AGCAGGAAGTTAAACAGAGACCCCAGTATGGAGGTTCCTTAAAAAACTAAAAGTACAGGTGCCATATGATCCAGCAATCCCACTCCTGGGCATATATCCAGAGAAAACCATAATTTGAAAGGATACATGCACCCCAATGTTCATGGCAGTACTATTTACAATAGCCAGGACATGGAAGCAACCTACGTGTCCATCAACAGATGAATGGATAAAGAAGATGTGGTCCATATACACAATGGAATATTACTCAGGCATAAGAAAGAATGAAATAATGCCATTTGCAGCAACACGGATGGACCTAGTGATTACCCTACTAAGTGAAGTCAGGCAGAGAAAGACAAATATCATATGATATTATTTATATGTGGAATCTAAAAAAAAAATGGTACAAATGAACTTATTTACAAAAGAGGAAAAGACTCACAGACATAGGAAACAAACTTATAGTTAGCAAAGGGGAAAGGGATGGGGAGGGATAAACTGGGAATTTGGGATTAACATATACACCCACTATTATATATAAAATGGATAACCAACAAGGACCTACTGTAAAGCACAGGGAACTCTGCTCAATATTCTGTAATAACCTAAATGGGAAAAGAATTTGAAAAAGAATAGATACATGTATATGTATAGCTTAAGCACTTTGCTGTATACCTGAAACTAACACAACATTTTTAATCAACTATATCCAATGTAAAATAAAACAACAAAAACAGAGATGCCCTGCAACAGATACACGTCCTCATCCTCTGAAAATTCTCTGTCAGATACAGTCAAAGCCATTTTTGCATGTTTGGGAGGCTCTGATGTCCATCCTGAGATGGGCTCAGAACCCAACTGATCGGCCTGACTGGTGTGGAGGCAAGGTGCTCTCAAGCAGTATGGGCTGTGACTGTGGTGGACTCTGCCTGTGGTGGCCCCAATGCCCCACACGTCCTGGGGTTTACGCCCTGTATAGACTGTCCTCTTGAGTGTGGCCTGGCCTGGCAGCTCCTTTTAGCCTGAATCCTTAAGAAGGCCTGGTAGTTTCTGCTTTTGCACCCTGGGCCCTATCCTGAGCCCAACCTGATGTGAGAAGCCCAAGCTAGTCTTATGGGGAGACGCAGAGAGGAAAATCCAGGCCCCAGGAGAGGTGGGTAGATCCTCCAGCCCCAGCCGAGCTAGCCTAGGTGACCCTGCATGCAGGAGGGCAAGCTGCTCTGAGGCAGGAGATAGACGGGCCCCAGGCTGAGCAGCTGTCGTCTGTCCCTTGTGGACAGATACTCCAAGGTAAGACAATGACAGGAGCAAGGAGAAGCTGAGCCCTGCTTGGTTAGAAGATAAAAAGACCACATATTTCTAATTCTCGAGGTCAAGGAGACCTTCCCGACCACACATGTGCAGAAAGGCTCCTGGGAGGTCAAAAGGGAGGGGGTGCCACCCCATAGTAGGTGATGTCAACCTTCCCATAGTCCTCTGCGCTAGAATCCATCTGGGCTAAAAGATGCGCATGCATGTCGGGGAGGGTCCTAGGGCAGGTCAGGTGTGGAAAAAGAAGTGAGATAATTGGCCAAAGTCAACGACGACCCGAAAGAGCTGCCCTGCATATGTGATTAAATCACCGCTTTACCGGGTTCCTCCTCATTAGGGAGGTTGCCCACACCTTTTCTCTCCGGGTGTGCATCTCTGCCTTACTTCTGTCTTAACTAAACAGTTTCTCTCTGTGCTCTTCCACTTGTTGTGCTGTGTCTCTATTAATAAACTTTGTACCTGTTTTTCCAGTTTTTGCCTCCTTGAAACATTTTTGCTTTCAAATGGGGCAAGAGCCGGGGCAAGAGCCAGGGCATCTTTTCTTCTAGCCTCTAGCCCTTGCTGGTCTAGTGGTTCGGATTCCTGGTTTTCACCCAGGCTACCCAGGTTCAATTCCTGGGCAGGTAACTAAGATCCTGCTTCAGAACAACTCACTGCCATCTCCCTCAGATCAGCTCCACCCAGAGCTGCACACACTGCAGAATCAGGAGCAAAGAAATAGAATGGTTGCTGTTTTAAACCACTACATTTGGTGGGTAGTTTTATTATTCAGCAGTAGTTAACCAAAACACTGACTTTCAATTTCAGGTACTAACATAATAACTTTTTATGCACAATTTTGGCTTGGAAAATTTGGGGTGGGGTTTAGACTTTTTTTTTTTTTTTTGGTTTTGCTGTCTTTGCCTTTGATTTTAAAATACCTCCTCATTTGAGGACATAAATTACTGGATCTCAAATAGGGGAAAAATATGTTCTGACTTAAAGCTTAAAAATAGAGATGTCTGCTATTAGGAAGACAAGAATACGTTTCTGCTGACCTATTCATCTCACGAGGGCCAAACTTCCGTCCTGCCATAATTCCGTAGGTAGGAAGCTGAACTAGAGTTGACCTCAGTTAGCATTTCCCAACTCAAGTGACAATACCCCACCCTGGAATTCCTGACAACACTATCAAGCTCAGACAGCAGCCAGTTTCTGGCTATCCTCGGAAAGTGCTGGCAATAAAGTCTTGTCCAAACAGGGGACAAATCTGCCTAGCTTTATGCAAAGGAAAAGGAAAAGCAAAGCAATTAATTCACCCTGGGGAAACATGCTGAGGCCATGCTTTTACCGGGTGCTGCAAAATGTCAGCTGCATTCTCAGAGAGGATGCGCCATCCTTCCCCTGTTCTCTGGCCCTTTCCACCTCTATCGCGCGGGAAGGGCAGCAGATGATGAGCAGTGGGTGGGAGGACATTTAGGACATGAATGGGTGCTATAAACCAGGATATAGTGGGAACATCACTTCTTGAGGGCATTGATCTTAACTACATTTGTGTCACATACATCAAAGGTCACGAGAGGATACAACCCAAGGGGTCATCAAGATGATCTATTGCAGAGGTTCTCAAAGTAGGGTCCTAAGACCAGTAGCATCAGCAACACTGGGGAACTTGTTAGAAATGCAAAGTCTTGGGCCCCACCCAAGACTGACTGAATCAGAGATTCTGGGAGGGGGGCCCAGTATTTAACAAGCCTGCCAGGTGCTTTTTGATGCACACTCGGGTATTGAAATTCTGGAAATAAACTCCTAAAACTTCTATTTATATTTGTTTGTAATTTAAAAAGGAGAAACATGAAGTGTTATTAACATTTACATGCAATGGACTCTCCTGTTCTCATTTGATTCTTATCTTGTGTTGTATAGGATAAGACATTTTCCACAACCCAAAGGATTTGAGATTATTATCACTACTCCTTCATTCACTTTCAGTCTATTTAAAAATATTACTCTTACGCCCACTGGCAGATTTACAAATTATATTACCTAGTTTTAATTTCACTAACCTGTTTCACATGGCCAAGTGGCTTAAAGGATTCCTGCAAAGAAACTGCCAAGCTGAAGCAAATAAGAAAACGGGCAGAGGTCACACTCTCACGATCTGCCCACACTTTTACAAGCCATGACTTTGTCCCCACTATAAATATTGTTGAAAATAATATCTTACTGAGTACCCAAATAAAATTTTATTAAATATAATGAAATTTAAAATATTTAAGATGTTGTTTGGTTTACCTAATGTCATTCGTTAAAATATCTATTTTATATGGTCTGAGAATATAAAAATATATTAGCACAGAAGTACATTTGTATACTTCCTGTGCCTATCTCGGGGACTCAGTCTAAAATACCTTTTATTGATAGGATATACTGATATACTCTATCGCGCTCTTTTAAACAGAATTCTTCATAGCAGGTGTACAGGTATGCACAATAAATTCTGAAGATAGTATAGGCAAGTTATGTTTCTTATCCAGGGTAAGTGGAAGATATCAAATAGAATAGAAACAGTTTGGGAGAACGTGCTATCATTTATCTTGGGTTAAACTCTCTGGGGTTTGACTTGAGAAATGTCCAAATCAAGAACAATTATAGATTTTTCTCACGCCACATACACCATGAAACATTGAACAAATACTTCTTTTAGACTATTCAGAAGCTCAGAAAGGAAGAAAATTGTCTATTTAGTGGTCGCCAAAACCAGTAAGATGGGAATACAGTATGATGTGTAGGAGAAAAATAAAGAGAACCAAGATGAGCACTGAAAAAAAAAAAAAAAAAGAAACAGTTTTGGGAATGGTGACACATGGGTACCTGTGTCTGGTATATAAATATGGAATACCCCAAATGGTTAAACTTGACAGGATTAATGCCATAAAATTAGCAGAAATTGCTCCACAGACACAGTCACACTTGGGATTGCGTGTATTTTTATATATAAGATGTGATTTTTATCTATTTCAAATCAGTACTAAATCCACCAACCCCATTTCACAGATGGGGAAACTGACACTTACCTAGTTACATAAATATATCAAAAATCTAAGGGAAAGATTTAAACTCTGGAGCATCTGTTGGATCCCATAACCTACTGCTATCACGTGACTGACGGCCTATGTGTGGCTTTTTAGCTTACGAAGCCTGTGAAGATGGCGATGGGAGATACAGGTGGGCTGAACAAGATTGGATCCAGCTTGGAGATTTTGTGTTCATCATAGAGCTTGCAGGAATTCTTAGAAGACAGGGCCAGAGTGTCCTCAAAGAACCTGGACTAGTTGACGGTACGTCCAGAGAAGGTAGAACGCTCCTGAGAAGGGTTTCCTATGCTATCACCAGTGATATCACCTGGTTGATGGGATTTGCCATGTGTTTTGCAGGCAGTGAATGAACCCGTGTTAATGATTGGAGTAGTCATTGTATAATTTTGTCACAGCATCGCACAGATTCCCTTCTTCACGAATTACAAATCTTGGGATGGTGTGGATTAAATGGGCTTTCAGGCCTTTCGCTGATTTTACAAAATGTGTAACGCTGAAGTTTCCATTATTACCACATCTTTTCACTGCTTTTGGGTGGCTAACTTAGACTCCTTGTCACTGTGCCTGGAAAAGTAAGTTTCTTTTCACCAAAGTGAATTTCATGAAAAAGTAATAATAAATGATATAGAGAAAAAACTTCATTTAAAAATCTAAGTGTACCTAAAGACAGTATTCTTCGTGACCTATCATTGATGATTTTCTTAAAACATTCTTTTATGTGTTTATTTATTTGGCTGCATCGGGTCTTAGTTGTGATACGTGGGATCTTCACTGCATCATGTGGGATCTTTGGTTGGGGCGTGTGGGCTTCTCTCTAGTTGTGGCACGCGGGCTCTAGAGCACGCAGGCTTAGTTGTCCTATGGTGTGTGGGATCTTAGTTCCCCAACGAGGGATCAAACCTGCGTCCCCTGCGTTGGAAGAGGGATTCTTAACCACTGGACCACCAGGGAAGTCCCTTCTTAGAACATTCTTATCAAGTATCATTTTCAAGTGAGTGGCAGGGACTGCCTTCAGGTGGGGTACCCTGTAGATCTGGAGAGATGGCCAGCTCACAGGCTCCAGAGTGCCACCCAGTCTGGAGGCACATGCATTTTCCACTTATACTATTAAGGGTGCATCCCACAGCTCACCCGTTCAGAACTTTCCTGCCCATGCTTTCAACTCCTGGTACACCAGGTACCTGGTAATATCAACAGCTCCAAATTGCATGAACCTGGCCCTGGCTATATGCAATGATCCTTCTTGTTAGGCTCTGTATCTGGGTGGCTGAGCCCTGCAGGAGAATCCACAGAAGATTCATTGTGTCCGTTTTAGAGCCTGGTAATCCGGTATGTTTTCCTGGTCCAGCGGCTTCTCCATTCTCAACCACCACAATTATAAACCTTCCTTACTGTCCTCAAACCTATATTCTCAACGCTTCCTTTTCAGAATACTCATGATAGCTTGTACTGACCAATGTGGAAGGTTAATAACTAACAGTTCTCTTACCAACTTGACTAGAGCCTCATGTGGGCTGAGCCGGCATAAGTGTTGTTCACATAGACTCCCCCAGAGGGTTTCACCTGGGGTAGCTGCTCTCATATGCATTTGAATATTTACTGCTCAGGAGAGATGAGTGGCTGCTTTCAAACCTTGACCCTTGGGCCCTGTCTCCCTCCAAATACCAGTGAGCCTTGGAGGGGGTCTCAAACAGCCTTGTCCAAACAGCTGTGTCAAAACATCCTGTGTTGATGGAGCTGTAATCAGTCCCTTTGAGCTTCCTAATTAACTGGTGAGGAACAACTGGGGCACAGTCTGCAGTGCCTACGGAGGTGGTTAAGTAGTGTCCGTGTTGACCTTGGGATGAAGTCTCGAAGGGCAAAACTGCCAGAGACTGGTGAGCTTCTCTGAGACGTACAGGAAACGGGAAGTGGAAATAAAAGGCAATAAATTCAATACAAATGCTAATTCATTTAGCCACCAATTTTTAATCATTTAACCATCTAATTAATGAATCAATTAGTTCTGTTTGGACTGTGGCTCCTTCCTGAAAGCATTTGGGGCTGATGACAATAAAAGACACAAATAAAATAACCCTAAAAGTTACAAAAATTAAGAAGAAATGTTGGTTTTCTCTCCACTCCCTGTCTCAAGAAAATCCAGGCAACCAGGAGAGGATGTTGCCCTTAGGAATATTCTAATATGACACAGATTAAAGAAATTACAAAAGGAATTTAGAGACCTGGCCAGATGAAAAAATAAATGGAAAAGGTATTGAAGTTTGATTCGAATAAGGGAGCAGGCTGAAAGGCCCCACGTAGAGAGGCCTCAGGTGTCTTTGCTTTTGCTGCCCCTGACCAGACAGTCCCCAACTAAGCCAGCAGCTGACCACAGATGCAAAAATGAACTCCACTGAGGTGGGTCAACTCCGGATCAGAAGAAACACTTCTCAGAACCCACCCCCAAGGGCAGGCTTGCAGAGTCACGAGCTAGTTAAATGATGGTTAGTTCTGGAGAAGCCCCTTACACATCAAAAGCTAATCGATATACCCTGACTTTGAACAACACAGTTTGACGCTACATGGGTCCACTTTACACGGACTTTTTTCACTTAACACATACTCCAGATCTGCAGTTGGTTGAGTCCCTGGATGAGGATGGGTAGATTTGGAGCAGGGCTGGCTGTAAAGTTATATGTGGATTTTCAACTGTGCAGGGGTTGGCACCCCTAACCCCCAGCATTGTTCGAAGGTCAACTGTATTTCATTTCACACATAATCACCTCTTGGGAAACAAATTGCAGGTTTGCCACATGGAAAAATCTTTTTAAGCTTTTCCTGAGTCCGTTTCAATTTCGTCCTTGATGAATTCTGTGCGGCTTAACCCTATCGGCTATAGGATGTAATACCCATAGGGGTAAAATAAAGTACCACGAATTTCTGCTCAGCAACCTCTGTTGCTTCTTTTTCACTACAAAACCAAAACAAAGAAATACTCCAGAGGTTAAATTGGACTCCTAAAGATCTAGACAGACAGCTTTGGTGAGTTGTGTTTGTTTAGGTTTTCTATGCTTCTGGGGGTACTAATACTATTGAGTTTGGGTTGAGAAAATTTTTTTCTCTTTAGAAGCTTGAGTCAGGGGCAAACCTAGCAAATCAACACCCACAGATATTTTCTACAAGGTGGTAAGTCAAACAATCCAACTTCAGTATGTCTGTTCTCCCACAGTAAGATGGTCTCTGTAAACCAAATGAACAAGCATAAAAGGAAAAAGAAAGAAAATGCTTAAGAACACAAATGTATATTTTAACTTACAAACACAAGCATGCCAAATACTTTTCAGAAAGCATGCATGAGAATGACAAACAATTCACGCTTAAGCCCTAAAAGCTTTCCACTCTCTCTGGCTCCAACATGTATATAAGAGGTTTAAATGAACAAGAAAAACATGTTGGGATTAGGATTTGATTCCAAAGAGCTCTTATATCATATAGAATGACCAGGAGTCACACTAGCTTCAAAAGACACACCAAACAAAAACTGATTTTTATCAAATAGCATTAATACTTTATGGACCAAAGTTGTTTTCACAAAGTATTTACATAATGAGGAGCTTGCCAAGCTGTGTAAATGTTTACGGCGTTAGGATTCCCATCTTGACGCTTTCAAATTCAGTCAAAGGAAAAACCATGTGTTTGTTTATTTGAACTTTAAAATTTGTAACTAGATATCAAACTGCACATTTCTGAAACACAAATGGTGGGCCCAGTTCTGACTCAGTTAACTACTTTGACAGTGATGGTCAGACACCCCAAGCTGGGGTGCTGTCAGATGCATTTTGATAAGTTACTTCATTTCTTTGTTAATTGACCCAATCACGTGTAAGTCTCAATGATATAAACATCACTCAGAAATTAATTGTTCTGGACTTGTTAATGTGAAAATGTGCCCAAGATGCTCAGAACCTGACTGAAATGAATAAACATAACTGTTTTTTCACAAAGTACCAAGTCTTTTCAGATGTTATTTCACTCTTCTTGAAATAACTCAAAAGTTCTCTACCAACTTGAGCTTCTAGCTTATTTCCAACATGATTTTATTAAAGAAGAAATGAAGGGTTTAATTATCCCATTACCTCTGAGGCAATCAGTTCAGAAAAGTAATCCAAGTCACAGAGGAAGTTTCTGGAATATAATACCAGGCTCCTGATTCTTAGCTTTAGGCTGAGAAGTTTTAAACTTTGCTAGTGTGCTGTCTTTGGTCTCCACATTAAACCACACATTTAAGGACTGTCATGGCAGGCATAAAACCCAAGCTTTCCTATCATAACTGCTGTTTTACTGTCTGCTTGAGTATCCCATTTTACAAAATGCCTTCTTCTGTCCTTTGAAGCCTTTCTTCCTGTATGCTCCCTTTATTTTGCTCTTTACAAACCTTATGATGTAAAACAGCAGTTCGCAAACTTTGCCATGAGTGAGAAAATGATTGGGTAATCATTATCGCATGATTTTTTCCCCTGGAACTTAATTTTGGTTGCATCATTCAAGAGTTGTTTTTTTTTTAATTTTTAAATTTAATTTATTTTTTCATACAGCAGGTTCTTATTAGTCATCCATTTTATACACATCAGTGTATACATGTCAATCCCAAGCTCCCATTTCATCGCACCGCCACCTTCACCCCTGCTTTCCCCGCTTGGTGTCCATACGTTTGTTCTCTACATCTGTGTCTCAATTTCTGCCCTGCAAACCGGTTCATCTGTACTGTTTTTCTACATTCCACAGATATGTGTTAATATACGATATTTGTTTTTCTCTTTCTGACTTACTTCACTCTGTATGACAGTCTCTAGATCCATCCACGTCTCTACAAATGACCCGATTTCATTCTTCTTACTGGCCGAGTAATATTCCATTGTATATATGTACCACATCTTCTTTATCCATTCGTCTGTTTGATGGGCATTTAGGTTGCTTCCATGACCTGGCTATTTTAACTAGTGCTGCAATGAACACTGGGGTGCATGTGTCTTTTTGAATTATGGTTTTCTCAGGGTATATGCCCAGTAGTGGGATTGCTGGATCATATGTTAATTCTATTTTTAGTTTTTTAAGGAACCTCCATACTGTTCTCCACAGTGGCTGTATCAATTTACATTCCCACCAACATGCAAGAGGGTTCCCTTTGCTCCACACCCTCTCCAGCATTTGATGTTTGTAGATTTTCTGATGATGCCCTTTCTAACTGGTGTGAGGTGATACCTCACTGTAGTTTTGATTTGCATTTCTCTAGTAATTAGTGATGTTGAGCCGCTTTTCATACGCTTCTTGGCCATCTTTGGAGAAAAGTCTATTTAGGTCTTCTGCCCATTTTTGTTGGGTTGTTTGTTTTTTTGATATTGAGCTGCTTGTAAAGTTTGGAGATTGTCAGTTGCTTCGTTTGGTTCAGTGGGTTGTGTAGGCTTCCTGGTGGAGGGGACTAGTGCCTGTGTTCTGGTGATGAGGCTGGATCTTGTCTTTCTGGTGGGCAGGACCACGTCCGGTGGTGTGTTCTGGGGTGTCTGTGACCTTATTATGATTTTAGGCAGCCTCTCTGCTAATGGGTGCGGTTGTGTTCCTGTCTTGCTAGTTGTTTGGCATATGGTGTCCACCCGCGTCTCCTGCATCGGCAGGCGGACTCTCAAGCACTGCGCCACCAGGGAAGCCCTATGGTTTCTTTTGCTGTGCAAAAGCTTTTAAGTTTCATTAGGTTCCATTTGTTTATATTTCCATTACTCCAGGAGGTGGATCAAAAAAGATGTCAACCTCCTGGATAATGCCTCACCGCTCTGCACCTTTCGCGGTTAGCAGCCTTATGAGTGTTTTCTACATATTTGACTATGTTTTTGTTTTGTAATTTATTTCATGTGTAACCATTTTGGATTCCACCTGTAAGTGGTATCTTATGATATGTGTCTTTTTCTTTTTGAAGTATATCACTTAGAATGATCATACGTAACTCCTCTAGAGTTGTTGCAACTGGCCATATTTCATTGATTTCCAGGCTGAGTAATAACCCGTGTCCCCTGCATCGGCAGGCGGACTCCCAACCACTGTGCCACCAGGGAAGCCCTCCTCTAAGAGTTTTATAGTGTCCAGTTTTACATTTAGGTCTCTAATCCATTCTGAGTTTATTTTTGTGTATGGTGTTAGGGAGTGTTCTAATTTCATTCTTCTACATGTAGCTGTCCAGTTTTCCCAGCACCACTTATAGAAGAGCCTGTCTTTTCTCCATTGTATATCCTTGCCTCCTTTGTCATAGATTAGTTGACCACAGGCGTGTGGGTTTATCTCTGGGCTTTCTACCTTGTTCCACTGATCTATATTTCTGTTTTTGTGCCAGTACCATATTGTCTTGATAACTGTAGCTTTGTAGTATAGTCTGAAGTCAGGGAGTCTGATTCCTCCAGCTCCGCTTTTTCCCTCATGACTGCTTTGGCTATTCGGGGTCTTTTGTGTCTCCATACAAATTTTAAGATTTTTTGTTCTAGTTCCGTAAAAACTGACATTGGTAATTTGATAGGGATTGCATTGAATCTGTAGATTGCTTTGGGTAGTATAGTCATTTTCACAATATTGATTCTTCCAATCCAAGAACATGGCATATCTCTCCATCTGTTGGTATCATCTTTAATTTCTCTCATTAGTGTCTTACAGCTTTCTGCATACAGGTCTTTTGTCTCCCTAGGTAGGTTTATTCCTAGGTATTTTATTCTTTTTGTTGCAATGGTAAATGGGAGTGTTTCCTTAATTTCTCTTTCAGATTTTTCATCATTAGTGTATATGAATGCAAGAGATTTCTGTGCATTAATTTTGTATCCTGCTACTTAACCAAATTCATTCATTAGCTCTAGTAGTTTTCTGGTGGCATCCTTAGGATTCTCTATGTATAGTATCATGTCATCTAAAAACAGTGACAGTTTTACTTTTTCTTTTCCAATTTGCATTCCTTTTATATCTTTTCCTTCTCCGATTGCTGTGGCTAGGACTTCCAAAACTATGTTGAATAACAGTGGTGAGAGTGGACATCCTTGTCTTGTTCCTGATCTTAGAGGAAATGCTTTCAGTTTTTCACCACTGAGAATGACGTTTGCTGTGGGTGTGTCACATATGGCCTTTATTAAGTTGAGGTAGTTTCCCTCTATGCCCACTTTCTGGAGAGTTTTCATCATAAATGGTGTTGAATTTTGTCAAAAGCTTTTTCTGCATCTATTGAGATGATCATATGGTTTTTATTCTTCAATTTGTTAATATGGTGTACCACACTGACTGATTTGCATATATTGAAGAATCCTTGCATCCCTGGTATAAATCCCACTTGATCATTTTGTTTGATCCTTTTAATGTGTTGTTGGATTCTGTTTGCCAGTATCTTTGTTGAGGATTTTTGCATCTATATTCATCAGTGAAATTGGTCTGTAATTTTCTTTTTTTGTAGTATCTTTGTCTGGTTTTGGTATCAGGGTGATGGTGGCCAGAGTTTGAGAAGGAGAGGTGTTAGCTCTTCTCTAAATGTTCAATAGAATTCACCTGTGAAGCCATCTGGTCCTGGACTTTTGTTTGCTGGAAGATTTTTAATCACAGTTTCAATTTCATTACTTGTGATTGGTCTGTTCGTATTTTCTATTTCTTCCTGGTTCAGTCTTGGAAGGTTATACCTTTCTATGAATTTGTGCATTTCTTCCAGGTTGTCCATTTTATCGGCATAGAGTTGTCTGCAGTAGTCTCTTAGGATGCTTTGTATTTCTGCAGTGTCTGTTGTAACTTCTCCTTTTTCCTTTCTAATTTTATTGATATGAGTCCTATCCCTATTTTTCTTAAGAGTCTGGCTAATGGTTTATCAATTTTGTTTATCTTCTCAAAGAACAGCTTTTAGTTTTATTGATATTTGCTATTTTTTTATTTGTTTCTCCTTCATTTATTTCTGCTCTGATCTTTATGATTTCATTCCTTCTGCTAACTTTGGGTTTTGTTTGTTCTTCTTTCTCTAGTTCCTTTAGGTGTAAGGTTAGATTGTTTGAGATTTTCCCTATTTCTTGATGTAGGCTTGTATTGCTATAAACTTCCCTCTTAGAACGGCTTTTGCCACATCCCATAGGTTTTTTTTTTTTTGCGGTACGTGGGCCTCTCACTGTTGTGGCCTCTCCCGTTGCGGAGAACAGGCTCCGGACGTGCAGGCTCAGTGGCCATGGCTCACGGGCCCAGCTGATCTGTGGCACGTGGGATCTTCCTGGACTGGGGCACGAACCCGTGTCCCCTGCATCGGCAGGCGGACTCTCAACCACTGTGCCACTAGGGAAGCCCTCCCATAGGTTTTTAATCATCGTGTTTTCATTGCCATTTCTCTCTAGGTATTTTTTGATTTCCTCTTTGATTTGTTCAGTGATCTCTTGGTTATTTCGTAACGTATTGTTTAGCCTCCATGTGTTTCTGTTTTTTACGTTTTTTTCCCCCTGTAATTGATTTCCAATGTCATAGCATTGTGGTCAGAAAAGATGCTTCATATGATTTCAATTATCTTAAATTTACTGAGGTTTGATTTGTGACCCAAGATGTGATCTATGCTGGAGAATATTCTGTCCGCACTTGAGAAGAAAGTTTAATCTGCTGTTTTTGGATGGCATGTCCTATAAATATCAATTAAATCTATCTGGTCTATTGTGCCATTTAAAGTTTGTGTTTCCTTATTAATTTCCTGTTTGGATGATCTGTCCATTGGTGTAAGTGAGGTGTTAAAGTCCCTCACTATTATTGTGTTACTGTCGATTTCCTCTTTTACAGCTGTTAGCAGTTGCTTTATGTATTGTGGTGCCCCTATGTTGGGTGCATATATGTTTATAATTGTTATATCTTCTTGGATTGATCCCTTGATCATTATGTAGTGTCCTTTCTTGTCTCTTATAACATTCTTTAAAGTCTATTTTATCTGATATGAGTATTGCTACTCCAGCTTTCTTTTGATTTCCATTGGCATGGAATATCTTTTTCCTTCCCCTCACTTTCAGTCTGTATGTGTCCCTAAGTCTGAAGTGGGTCTCTTGTAGACAGCATATACATGGGTCTTGTTTTTGTATCCATTCAGCAAGCCTGTGTCTTTTGGTTGGAGCATTTAATCCATTCATGTTTAAGGTAATTATCCATATGTATGATCCTATGACCATTTTCTTAATTGTTTTGAGTTTGTTTTTGTAGGTCCTTTTCTTCTCTTGTGTTTCCCACTTAGAGAAGTTCCTTTAGTATTTGTTGTAGAGCTGGTTTGGTGGTGCTGAATTCTCTTAGCTTTTGTTTGTCTGTAAAGCTTTTGACTTCTCCATCGAATCTGAATGAGATCCTTGCCGGGTAGAGTAATCTTGGTTGTAGATTCTTCACTTTCATCGCTTTGAGTATATCATGCCACTCCCTTCTGGCTTGTAGAATTTCTGCTGAGAAATCAGCTGTTAACCTTATGGGAGTTCCCTTGTATGTTATTTGTCGTTTTTCCCTTGCTGCTTTCAATAATTTTTCTTTGTCTTTAATTTTTGCCACGTCGATTACTATGTGTCTTGGCCTGTTTTTCCTCGGGTTTATCCTGTATGGGACTCTCTGAACTTCCTGGACTTTGGTGGTTATTTCCTTTCCCATGTTAGGGAAGTTTTCAACTATAATCTCTTCAAATATTTTCTCAGCTCCTTTCTCTCTCTCTTCTCCTTCTGGGATCCCTATAATGCGAATGTTGTTGCATTTAATATTGTCCCAGAGGTCTCTTAGGCTGTCTTCATTTCTTTTCATCCTTTTTTCTTTATTCTGTTCTGCAGCAGTAAATTCCACCATTCTGTCTTCCAAGTCATTTATCCATTCTTATGCCTCAGTTATTTTGCTATTGATTCCTTCTAGTGTAGTTTTCATTTCAGTTATTGTGCTGTTCATCTCTGTTTGTTTGTTCTTTAATTCTTCTATATCTTTGTTAAACATTTCTTGCATCTTCTCGATATTTGCCTCCATTCTTTTTCCAAGGTCCTGGATCATCTTGACTAACAGTATTCTGAACTCTTTCTGGAATGTTGTCTATCTCCACTTCATTTAGTTATTTTTCTGGGTTTTTATCTTGTTCCTTCATCTGGTACATAGCCCTCTGCCTTTTCATCTTGTCTATCTTTCTGTGAATATGGTTTTTGTTCCACAGGAAGCAGGATTGTAGTTCTTTTTGCTTCTGCTCTAAATAGGGTTTTGAAGAGTAGCAAACTGTCTCGGGAAGACACGGCACACACTGGCTTATCAAAGGCAGTGACTGTTTAACCCAGCATTTCCTAAGCTACTTATTTAAAGAACTGGGTTTGGACTTCCCTGGTGGTGCAGTGGTTAAGAATCTACCTGCCAATACCGGGGACATGGGTTTGAGCCCTGGTCTGGGAAGATCCCACATGCCACAGAGCAACTAAGCCTGTGCACCACAACTACTGAGCCTGTGCTCGAGAGCCTGTGAGCCACAACTACTGAGCTTGCGTGCCACAACAACTGAAGCCCGTGCGCCTAGAGCCTGTGCTCTGCAACAAGAGAAGCCACCGTAATGAGAAGCCTGCACACCACAATGAAGAGTAGCCCCCGCTCGCCACAACTAAAGAAAGCCCGCGTAGCAGTGAAGACCCAATGCAGCCAAAAATCAATCAATCAATCAATCAATCAATCAAGCTATTAAAAATAAAGAACTGGGTTCTTGTTATACATCTGAAACTAAAAGAGTACTGTAATTAATTATACTTTAATAAAAAAATATACAACTGGGTGTGGGAAAATTTCTTTTTCAAAAGAAATTTCTTGAATAAAGCTTTTTTCTTTTCTTCAGAATCTTCCCTGATTCAGAGTTTCATCTTCTATTCAAACTATAGGAACTATTGCTTGAGATGAAAAAGCAGAGATGAGGGGAAAAAATGAGATTATTCTCGTCCTCCAGACTTTCATTACTTCTCTCTTTCTTTCACAATTACGTAATTTAGAGACCAAAAGAGAGAAAAACTATAAGTGTGCAATTGGGAAAACACTGACTGAGAATGTCCTATAGGCATGGCACTCTGCTGGGACCAGAGAAACTGACAGCAAGAGGACATTGGTCTCGAGGAGACCTTCAAGATGGCGGAGGGGTAAGACGTGGAGATCACCTTCCTCCCCACAAATACATCAGAAATTCATCTACATATGGAACTACCCCTACAGAACACCTACTGAACGCTGGCCGAAGATCTCAAAATTCTCAAAAGGTAAGAAACTCCCCACGTACCTGGGTAGGGCAAAAGAAAAAAGAAAAAAACACGGACAAAAGAATAGGGAGGGTACCTGAACCTCAGGGAGGGAGCTGTGGAGGAAAAGTTTCCACACACTAGGAAGCCCCTTCACTGTGGAGACGGCGTGTGGCAGGGGTGGAAGCTTCGGAGCCACGGAGGAGAGCGCAGCAACAGGGGTGCAGAGGGCGAAGTGGAGAGACTCCCACACAGAGGATGGGTGCCGACCAGCATTCACCAGCCTGAGAGGCTCGTCTGCTCACCCGCCGAGGCGGGCGGGGTCTGGGAGCTAAGGCTCAGGCTTCGGAGGTCAGACCCCAGGGAGAGGATACGGGTTGGCTGAGTAAACACAGCCTGAAGGGGGCTAGTGCGCCACAGCTAGCCGGGAGGGAGTCCGGGAAAAAGTCTGGACCTGCCCAAGAGGCAAGAGACCATTGTTTCAGGGTGCGCGAGTAGAGGGGATTCAGAGCACCGCCTAAACGAGCTCCAGAGATGGGCGTGAGCCGTGGCTATTAGCGCGGACCCAGGAGACAGGCATGAGATGCTAAGCCTGCTGCTGTAGCCACCAAGAAGCCTGTGTGCAAGCACAGGTCACTAACCACACCTTCCCTCCTGGGAGCCTCTGCAGCCTGCCACTGCCAGGGTCCTGTGATACAGGGACAACTTCCCCGGGAGAAAACACGGTGCGCCTCAGGCTGTCGCAACGTCATGCCGGCCTCTTCGGCCACACGCTCACCCCACATTCCATACCCGTCCCTCCCCAAGGCCTGAGTGAGCCAGAGCCCCCTAATCAGCTGCTGCTTTAACTCTGTCCTGTCTGAGCGGGGAACGGACGCCCTCAGGTGACCTACACCCAGAGGCAGGGCCAAATCCAAAGCTGAACCCCAGGAGCTGTGTGAACAAAGAAGAGAAAAGGAAATCTCTCCCAGCAGCCTCAGGAGCAACGGATTAAATCTCCACAATCGACTTGATGTACCCTGCATCTGTGGAATACCTGAATAGACAACGAATCATCCCAAATTGAGGTGGTGGGACTTTGGGAGCAACTGTAGACTTGGGGTTTGCTTTCTGCATCTAATTTGTTTCCTGTTTGATGTTTATCTTAGTTTAGTTTTATAAAGTTTATCATTGGTAGATTTGTTTATTGATTTGGTTGCTCACTTCCTTTATTTTTTAGTATATAGATATATTTTTTCTTTCTTTTTTCTCTTCTTCTGAGTGTGTATGTGTATGCTTCTTTGTGTGATTTTGTCTGTATAGCTTTGTTTTTACCATTTGTCCTAGGGTTTGGTCTGTCTGTTTTTGTTTTTTTTTTTATGTATAGTTTTTAGCACTTGTTATCACTGGTGGATTTGCTTTTTGGTTTGGTTGCTCTCTTCTTTCTTTTTTTTTCTTTTCTTTTTATTACTTTTTAAAATTTTTAATAATTGAAAAATTTTCTTTTAATAACTTTATCTTCTTCCTTCCTTCCTTCCATCCTTCCTTCCTTTTCTCTTTCTTTTTTTTTTTCTCCCTTTTCCTCTGAGTGGTGTGGCTGACAGGGTCTTGGTGCTCTGGCCAGTTGTCAGGCCTATGCTTCTGACGTGGAAGAACCGAGTTCAGGATATTGGTCCACCAGAGGCCTCCCAGTTCCACATAATATCAAACTGTGAAAGCTCTCCAGAGATCTCCATCTCAATGCTAAGACCCAGCTGCACTCAACGACCAGCAAGCTCCAGTGTTGGACACCCCATGCCAAACAACTTTCAAGACAGAAACACAAGCCCACCCATTAGCAGAGAGGCTGCCTAAAATCATAATAAGGTCACAGACACCCCAAAACACACCACCGGATGCAGTCCTGCCCACCAGAAAGACAAGATCCAGCCTCATCCACCAGAACACGGGCACCAGTCCCCTCCACCAGGAAGCCTACACAACCCACTGAACCAACGTTACCCACTGGGGGTAGACACCAAAAACAATGGGAACTACGAACCTGCAGCCTGAGAAAAGGAGACCCCAAACACAGTAAGTTAAGCAAAAGGAGAAGACAGAGAAGCACACTGCAGATGAAGGAGGAAGGTAAAAACCCACCAGACCAAACAAATGAAGAGGAAATAGGCAGTCTACCTGAAAAAGAATTCAGAGCAATGGTAGTAAAGATGATCCAAAATCTTGGAAATAGAAAGGAGAAAAGTACAAGAAACTTTTAATAAGGACCTAGAGGAACCAAAAAGCAAACAATGATGAACAACACAATAAAAGAAATTAAAAATTCTCTAGAAGGAATCAATGGTGGAATAACTGAGGCAGAAGAATGGATAAGTGACCTGGAAGGTAAAATAATGCAAATAACTACCACAGAGCAGAATAAAGAAAAAAGAATGAAAAGAATTGAGGACAGTCTCAGAGACCTCTGGGACATTAAACGCACCAACATTCGAATTATAGGGGTCCCAGAAGAAGAGAAAGAAGAAGGGACCGAGAAAATATTTGAAGAGATTATAGATGAAAACTTCCCTAATATGGGAAAGGAAATCGTTAATCAAGTCCAGGAAGTGCAGAGAGTCCCATACAGGTTAAATCTCAGGAGAAACACACCAAGACACATATTAATTAAACTATCAAAAATTAAATACAGGGCTTCCCTGGTGGCACAGTGGTTGAGAGTCCGCCTGCTGATTCAGGGGACAGGGGTTCATGCCCCGGTCCGGGAAGATTCCACATGCCGTGGAGTGGCTAGGCCCGTGAGCCATGGCCGCTGAGCCTGCGCGTCCGGAGCCTGCGCGTCCGGAGCCTGTGCTCCGCAACGGGAGAGGCCACAACAGTGAGAGGCCTGCGTACGCTCCCCCCCCCCAAAAAAAATTAAATACAAGGAAAAAATATTAAAAGCAGCAAGGGAAAAGCAACAATTAATGTACAACGGAATCCCCATAAGGTTAACAGCTGATCTTTCATCAGAAACTCTGCAAGCGAGAAGGGAGTGGCAGGACATACTTAAATTCATGAAAGGGAAAAACCTACAACCAAAATTACTCTACCCAGCAAGGATCTCATTCATATTTGACGAAGAAATTAAAACCTTTACAGACAAGCAAAAGCTAAGAGAATTCAGAACCACCAAACCAGCTCTACAACAAATGCTAAAGGAACTTCTCTAGGCAGGAAACACAAGAGAAGGAAAAGACCTATAATAACAAACCCAAAACAATTAAGAAAATGGTAATAGGAACATACATATTGATAATTACCTTAAATGTAAATGGATTAAATGCTCCAACCAAAAGACACAGACTGGCTGAATGGATACAAAAACAAGACCCGTATATACGCTGTCTACAAGAGACCCACTTCAGACCTAGGGACACATACAGACTAAAAGTGAGGGGATGGAAAAACATTCCATGCAAACTGAAATCAAAAGAAAGTTGATGTAGCAATTCTCTTATCAGACAAAATAGACTTTAAAATAAAGACTATTAAAAGAGACAAAGAAGAACACTATGTAATGATCAAGGGATCAATCCAAGAAGAAGATATAGCAATTGTAAATATTTATGCACCCAACATAGGAGCACATCAATACATAAGGCAAATGCTAACAGCCATAAAAGGGGAAATTGAGAGTAACACAATAATAGTAGGGGACTTTAACACCCCACTTTCACAAATGGACAGATCATCCAAAATGAAAATAAGTAAGAAAACACAAGCTTTAAATGATACATTAAACAAGATGGACTTAATTGAAATTTATAGGACATTCCACCCCAAAACAACAGAATACACTTTCTTCTCAAGTGCTCATGGAACATTCTCCAAGAAAGATTATATCTTGGGTCACAAATCAAGCCTTGGTAAACTTAGGAAAATTGGAATCGTATCAAGTATCTTTTCTGGCCACAACGCTATGAGCCTAGATATCAATTACAGGAAAAAATCTGTAAGAAATACAAACACATGGAGGCTAAACAATACACTACTAAATAAACAAGAGATCACTGAAGAAATCAAAGAGGAAATCAAAAATACCTAGAAACAAATGACAATGGAAACATGACGACCCAAAAGATATGGGATGCAGCAAAAGCAGTTCTAAGAGGGAAGTTTATAGCAATACAATCCTACCTCAAGAAACAAAGAACATCTCAAATAAGCAACCTAACCTTACACCTAAAGCATTAGATAAAGAAGAACAAAAAAATCCCCAAGTTAGCAGAAGGAAAGAAATCATAAAGATCAGATCAGAAATAAATGAAAAAGAAATTAAGGAAACATTTGCAAAGATCAATGAAACTAAATGCTGGTTCTTTGAGAAGATAAACAAAATTGATAAACCATTAGCCAGACTCATCAAGAAAAAAGGGGAGAAGACTCAAATCAATAGAATTAGAAATGAAAAACAAGAAGTAAAAACTGACACTGCAGAAATACAAAGGATCATGAGAGATTACTACAAGCAACTCTATGCCAATAAAATGGACAACCTGGAAGAAAGGGACAAATTCTTAGAAAGGTATAGCCTTCCAAGACTGAACCAGAAAGAAACAGAAAATATGAACATACCAATCACAAGCACTGAAATTGAAACTGTGATTAAAAGTCTTCCAAGGAACAAAAGCTCAAGACCAGATGGCTTAACAGGTGAATTCTATCAAACATTTAGAGAAGAGCTAACACCTATCCTCCTCAAACTGTTGCAAAAGATAGCAGAGGGAGGATCACCCCCAAACTCATTCTAGAGGCCACCATCACCCTGATACCAAAACCAGAAAAAGATGTCATCAAGAAAGAAAACTACAGGCCAATATCACTGATGAACACAGATGCAAAATTCCTCAACAAAATACTAGCACACAGAATCCAACAGCGCATTAAAAGGATCATACACCATGATCAAGTGGGGTTTATTCCAGGAATGCAAGGATTCTTCAGTATACTCAAATCAATCAATATGATAAACCATATTAACAAACTGAAGGAGAAAATCCATATTATCATCTCAATAGATGCAGAAAGGGCTTTCAACAAAATTCAACACCCATTTATGATAAAAAAAAAAAACTCCAGAAAGTAGGCATAGAGGGAACTTACCTCAACATAATAAAGGCCATATATGACAAACCCACAGCCAACATCGTTCTGAATGGTGAAAAACTGAAATAATTTCCTCTAAGATCAAGAACAAAACAAGGCTGTACATTCTCAGCACTATATTCGACATAATTTGAGAAGTTTTAGCTACAGCAATCAGAGAAGAAAAGGAAATAAAAGGAATCCAAATCAGAAAAGAAGAAGTAAAGCTGTCACTGTTTGCAGATGACATGATACTATACATAGAAAATCCTAAAGATGGTACCAGAAAACTACTAGAGCTAATCAATGAATTTGGTTAAGTAGCAGGATACAAAATTAATGCTCAGAAATCTCTTGCATTCCTATATACTAATGAGGAAAAATCTGAAGGAGAAAGTAAGGAAACACTCCCATTTACCATTGCAACAAAAAGAATAAAATACCTAGGAATAAACCTACCTAAGGAGACAAAAGACCTGTATGCAGAAAACTATAAGACACTGATGAAAGAAATTAAAGATGATACAAACAGATTGAGCGATATACCATGTTCTTGGATTGGAGGAATCAACATTATAAAAATGACGATACTACCCAAAGCAGTCTACAGATTCATTGCAATCCCTATCAAACTACCAATGGTATTTTTCACAGAACTAGAACAAAAAATTTCACAATTTGTATGGAAACACAGAAGATCCCGAATAGCCAAAGCAATCTTGAGAAAGAAAAACGAAGCTGGAGGAATCAGGCTCCCAGACTTCAGACTATACTCCAAAGCTACAGTAATCAAGACAGGATGGTACTGGGACAAAAACAGAAATATAGATCAATGGAACAAGGTAGAAAGCCCAGAGATAATAAACCCACGCACCTATGGTCAACTAATCTATGACAAAGGAGGCAAGGATATACAATGGAGAAAAGACAGTTTGTTCTGTAAGTGGTGCTGGGAAAACTGGACAGCTACATGTAAAAGAATGAAATTAGAACACTCCCTAACACCATACACAAAAATAAACTCAGAATGGATTAGAGACCTAAATATAAGACCAGACACTATAAAACTCTTAGAGGAAAACATAGGCAGAATACTCTTTGACATAAATCACAGCAAGTTCCTTTTTGACCCACCTCCTAGAGAAATGGACATAAAAACAAAAATAAAGAAATGTGACCTAATGAAACTTAAAAGCTTTTGCACAGCAAAGGAAACCATAAACAAGACCAAAAGACAACCCTCAGAATGGGAGAAAATATTTGCAAACGAAGCAACTTACAGAGGATTAATCTCCAAAATTTACAAGCAGCTCATGCAGCTCAATACCAAAAAAGCAAAGAACCCACTCCAATAGTGGGCAGAAGACCTAAATAGACATTTCTCCAAAGAAGATATACAGATTGCCAACAAACACATGAAGGAATGCTCAACATCACTTATCATTAGAGAAATTTAAATCAAAACTACAATGAGGTATCACCTCACACCGGTCAGAATGGCCATCATCAAAAAATCGACGAACAATAAATGCTGGAGAGGGTGTGGAGAAAAGGGAACCCTCTTGCACTGTTGGTGGGAATGTAAATTGATATAGTCACTATGGAGAACAATATGCAGGTTCCTTAAAAAAATAAAAATAGAACTACCATATGACCCAGCAATCCCACTACTGGACATATACTCTGAGAAAACCATAATTCAAAGTGTCAGGTACCACAATGTTCATTGCAGCTCTATTTACAACAGCCAGGACATGGAAGCAACCTAAGTGTCCATCGACAGATGAATGGATAAAGAAGATGTGGCACATATATACAATGGAATATTACTTAGCCATAAAAAGAAATGAAATTGAGCTATTTGTAGTGAGGTGGATGGAACTACAGTGTGTCATACAGAGTGAAATAAGTCAGAAAAAGAAAAACAAATACCGTAAGCTAACACATATATATGGAGTCTAAAAAAAAGGGGAAAAAATGGCTCTGAAGAATCTAAGGGCAGGACAGGAATAAAGACGCAGATGTAGAGAACGGACTTGAGGACATGGGGACGGGGAAGAGTAAGTTGGGACGAAGTGAGAGAGTGGCAGGGACATATATACACTACCAAATGTAAAATAGATAGCTAGTCGGAAGCAGCCGCATAGCACAGGGAGATCAACTCGGTGCCTTGTGACCACCTACAGGGGTGGGATAGGGAGAGTGGGAGGGAGATGCAAGAGGGAGGGGATATGGGGACATATGTGTATGTATAGCTGGTTTGCTTTGTTATACAGCAGCAACTAACACACCACTGTAGAGCAATTATACTCCAATAAAGACGTTAAAAAAAAAAAAGGGGGACATGGGCCGCATCTTCAAGATTCTTGGAGTGTAGTGGGGACAACTAGACAAGCAGAAGGAGGTAGATGTACACATTTTGTAGGACAGCCGCTCTATGCTATAGTCTTTCCCTCCACGCAGAACCTTTCAATCTGCACCTGAAATTCTCATCTTCTAATCAGTCACTCCCTCCGCCAGCCCCTGCCGCCACAGAGCGCAAAATGTAAATGGCAAGTCAGCCAGGTACACTTTGTATCACGAGTATTTGTTTTTTTTCTCTCTTTAACCATGAGCCCTCTTCTGTTGTACTCTCTGCAGCGTGGACTGGACTCCCCATTAATCTTTCAGTGCCACAGCCTAACCACGTCAGATTCTTTTATTTACTTGGTGCTTTAGATGAGACGTAAGCCCAGGTCCCTGCAGTGGAAGAGTGGAGTCCTAACCACTGGACCACAAGGGAAGTCCACCCCCCCGCCCACCGCCCACCCTTTTTTTTTTTTTTTAACTCATCACTTTCTTGAACTGAAATAGAGAGCAATCCAAGAACCCCTGACAAATTTCAGTTGCTTGTGGAAACTACAACTCTACTTGATCATCTTATTTGGCTTATTCCCTAATATTAGTCATGTGCTGATTCATCCATTCAACAGACATTTATTTTGGTTCTACAACGTGCCAGGCATTGTGTTAGGTGCTAGGATATAGTGGTGAATGAGGTACACACAATTTCTTTTTCTAGGAGGTTTGATTTTTAATGGAAGAGATAAATATTAAGTATTTACTTATAATTGTGACAAATACTATGGAGGGAAAGTACAAAGTGAGACGAGGATATTATAGGGAGTTAGTGTAGCATGAGGACTGTCAGGGGAAGCTTCCCCAAGGTACACTGAAACCACAGTTTCTAAGCTTTGGCACTACTGACATTTTGGGGTAGAGAATTCTTGGTTGTGAGGGCCACCCTGTGCATTTCAGGGTGTTTAGCATAATACCCAGCCTCTTCCCACTAAATGCCAATAGCTCTCCCCTCCCAGTCCTGACAACCAAAAATAGCCCTAGACATTGACAAATATGCCCTGGGGGGCAAAACTGTCCTCAGTTCAGAACCACTGACTTAAACAAAGACTTGAAAGATGAATAGGGGACTCAATCACACCAAAAGGGAGAGGTTCATCTTTCACCCAACCCTCTTTCCTTGGTAAATTTTTAAAGCCCTCTTGCTTTATTCAAAGACCTTTAAAAATCACTTCTTCTAGAAATGTGCTGAATAATCGCAAAATAGGTGCAAAATTCCCTCTGGTTCACACCCTGAATAAACAGTGAGTCTTATGACCTTTTTCTTTTTCTTTGTTTTCCTTTTTAAATTATTTTATATTGGAATATAGTTGATTAACAATGGTGTGTCAGTTTCAGGTGTACAGCAAAGTGAATCAGTTATACTATACTTATATCCATTCTTTTTCAGATTCTTTTCCCATATAGGTTGTTAGAGAGTATTGAGCAGAGTTCCCTGTGCTATACAGTAGGTCCTTGTGGTTATCCATTTTATTTTATTTTTGCGGTATGCGGGCCTTTCACCACTGTGGCCTCTCCCGTCGCGGAGCACAGGCTCTGGACGCGCAGGCTCAGCTGCCATGGCTCACGGGCCCAGCCGCTCCGCGGCACGTGGGATCTTCCCGGACTGGGGTACGAACCCGTGTCCCCTGCATCGGCAGGCAGACTCTCAACCACTGTGCCACTAGGGAAGCCCATCCATTTAAAATATAGCAGTGTATACATGTCAATCCCAAACTCCCAATCTATCCCTCCCCCTCCCCTTCTCCCCTGGTAACCCTAAGTTTGTTCTCTAAGTTATGACCTTTTTCTACTCACTGTTTCACCAACGGCTGGGTGCCCTGAGGTCTGGAAGCATAGATGGTACTGTTCCATTTTTCCACCAATTGAAGATGACCTAGAGGACCCTCATGCACATTCACCTCTGCATCCAGACTCTATGGCACCCTGTATACGGCTTCCTTCCTTCTGGCCTCTCCACAGCCCGGCCTTGAGGGCCTGCTTTGCGTGGGGCCGTCTTAGATGCCACAGTAGGACTATGATAAGCAAAGAGCTGTGCTCACTGAGAACTCCCTCTCCTGCTCCCCAGGAGCAGTACAGGCAACCCTTCAGTGTGCAACCAGGTACTTTCTGCTGCTCAAGTGTCCCTTCAAATGAAAACAGATTGAGAAGCAAAGGCAATGCCCATCTGGTTCATAATTCAGCACCTATGATGGTAAAGGGAGAATATCCGCAGAAGATTGACTGATGGTAACTCTGGTAGCAAATGATGAATGACAATGATTCTGCACTCACTCAGACAACCTGTAGCTGAAGTGGCCGTTCCACTAAGGCTCCATTCTTCCTAACTATTTGCTGAATCAATTAAAACTTGGTTTTCATTTGCTTCAAGCTCTGTTGATGGCTTCCCCAAAGGGAGATCTCTCCTCAAATCCTCTGCCTGGCTTTTGACCTACTTCTTTCTTGGCCCGTCTCCCCAAGACAGAGCTTGCCCCTAAAATCTCTCTTGTCTATCACCTGTCTGGCCAAGTCAACTGCCAAGGACAGCAAAACCGAATGGAGGCAAAGTATTTCTTTCCTGCTTCATGAAGCCAGATACTTTGAGTGGAAAAAAAAAAAGGTACCCTGTGCTTTCTAAGTCATGCTTTGTTTGGTCAGAACCACACAATGATTCACATGTCCAGGCTGCTTATAAAATACAACCAGAGGCATAAAAACTGATAGCAACATGCATTTCTTTTTTTTTTTTTTTTTTTTTTTCCTGTGAAAGGGAGCTTGATGGTGGTGGCTCATTCCTCGTGTACTGAAAGTGGACTTGAGATTTTAAAGTAAATGGGGCTCAGAATGGAGGGATGGTTAAATCTCGAACTCAGGTAACTGGGAGATTAAACTATTATCCTGTGGAGGTAAAAGTAACTCACCAGGAGAGCCCCCTAAAGGGAAAAAGTTCAGTAGAACAGTGCAATGGGGTAAATACAGTAGGACCCAAAGTCTCCCCTTCCTTCCATGGGCCCTTCAGGTGCCTCTGGGGTGAGCCTGGCATCGAGACTGAGGAGGACGGCTCCACCCTCCCTCTTCTTCTGAGGAAGGAAAATGGTAGCAGGTCTCCGCATTCAGTATCAATGACCTTTGCCCCGAGTGCGCCCTGTCACTTTAAGCATCCGTTACCCATGGTTAGTGCGCTGAAGGTCTTCTTTCTCACGTGCCCATGAGGGGCTTTAAACCCACTCAGGCCCTCCGCATGCCTTAAGCTTGCGGTCATCTCCACGGTGGGGCGCTTAATAGTTTATGTCTGAGAAGTTGTCTAAATCACAGCGCAGAAACCGTGGCCAGAGCTGTGTGAGACTCAAGCAGTGTTACGTGGAGACTGCCGAGGACAAAGTGCTTTTCCAGATGAGCAGGTTGCCAAGCACTGCAGTATGTGTTATCAGTTGGACGCAGTCCTCGGACCTTCCCTGGGAATGGAATACGGTTGACTCATAGATCCCAGCTGATGCAGCCGTGCAGGAGCAGGGGGACGTCCCTGTTCCCTCGTGGGTGTACGTGTTAAAACCAGAACATCCTTTCTTTGGAAATGCTCGCAAATTAGGCAAAGGGTGTGAGGCTTGTTTCAGTAAGGGCAAGGCAATGGAAGTAGATCCTGGGGGACTTCTTTAGGATGTTTGTAAACAGCTTAATGTCTTCACCTTATGTGAGTTCCATCTCTCTTACGAAGTAAAGGACATAGAACTTTCAAATGCAAGTTTCATTGCTCTTACGGTCTCAGGCAGCCTGATATTTAAATATTTATCATATGGAAGGTAAGGGCGCTGCTACTCAGAATGGACCTGTTCCAGGAGGCTCCCTGCTGTGTCAGGCAATGACTGTTGTGTGGTGATTTTGGGAAGGGCTGGTGAGGGGGCTCTGGTGGAACAGCCCAGGTGACCCTCGTGCTGCGGGAGGCTCAGGATAGTGGACCCTGCTCGGGTCCACTTATACATGGAGTTTTTTCAAACAGTAAATACTACAGAACTATGTGATCTGCAGTTGGCTGAATCCACAGATGTGGAATTGCAGACACGGAGGGCCAACTGTAAGTTAGATGTGGATTTTCGACTGCACAGGGCCAGGGCCCCTAAGCCCCTGCATTGTTCAATGGTCAACTGTATTTCACAACTTTAATACCCAGTATAGCTGTATCGGTGCAAACTGCTGAATATCAGCCTTACTTTCATGAATAAAATTAGATGAATGAATAGATGAATGACATCCTCAAGGAAGAATCAGGTCCTCCTGAGTTCTCCAGAAATCTCCAGAAGCTTCGAAGGGTGAATTCAGTCTTTTCCTGGGAACTTTCCTATGGATAAGAGGCTGCTGAAGAACCGAACAGGCTGGCCATTGCCTTCTGGCCATATGTCAAGGTAACTGGAGAAGGTAAATGATTCCCGCCAAAGCTATCAATAATTGACAGCAGGTAATTTGGGACACTGATTCCCCAGCCGCCTTTCTGCAAAGGTGGCAAAGAGAATGTCTCTCTGTTTCTCTTCACCCATTCAATTTAGACACTAGCCCACCTCCAAATAATGCCACACATTCCAATCACGAAAAACAAACAGTGTGGCAATAGCCAGGGGCCCTCAGGCCAGAGCATCCCTTTGGTAAACACAGCCTCCAGCTGCCGTCTCCGGCTCAGCTCTTCCAGGGGACGCCTGCTGCAAAGAAGGAAGGCTGAACCTGAAAGTTGGGTGGGTTTAGAAATTATGGGTTATATCACCCTCTGGGACCTAAATGTAGCACCTGGGCCCCAGAAAACTTTTATTCTGTGTGTGTGTGTGTGTGTGTGTGTGTGTGTGTATGCGCGCTCAGTAATGGTGATTTCATTCTAAAGCCAATGATTCAATGAAAGACAGAGCATTAATTATTTGTAGAGGTAACTTACAACTGTTAGGTGTAATTTTCTGGAGCTTTCAATTTATTATCTCTAGGTAAACTCGATTAAATTAAATTTATTCATTTATTTATTCAACCAGTATTCATTGTCTCCATCCTGCATCATCTACTTTTTTTAGATTCCAAGGATGTAGAAGGGAAGAGAGTAAACAAGAAATCTATACTCGTGGAAGTCACCTTCTAGGGAAAAAAGCCAGATAAATAAGTAAACAAGTAAATATCTGTCTTACAATTTCAGGGACTAGCAAGTACTCAAAAGAAAAATTAAGCAGGATAAGTGGTGGGTGGGTGGTCAGGGAAGGCCTTTATAAGGAGATGACCTCTGAACAAGTGAGGGGAGAGACCTCTAAATATTTGAAAGAAGACCATTCCAGGCAGAGAGGACCATCAAAGCAAAAGCCTTGAGGTGGAATGATCCTGGTGTGTTCAAGTCACATCAAGATGCCCAGGGAGAAGATATTTGCAAACAGTGCTAGTGACAAGGGATTAATCTCCAAAATTTATAAACAGCTCATGCAGCTCAATATCAAGAAAACAAACAACCCAAGCAAAAATGGACAGAAGACCTAAATAGACATTTCCCCAGAGAAGATATACAGATGGCCAAGAGTCACATGAAAAGATGCTCAACATCACTAATTATTAGAGAAATACAAATCAAAGCTATAATGAGGTATCACCTCACACCAGTCAGAATGGCTATCATCAAAAAAAATCTACAAACAATAAAAGCTGGAGAGGGTGCGGAGAAAAGGGAACCCTCCTATACTGTTGGTGGGAATGTAAATGAGTACAGCTACTACGGAGAGCAGTATGCAGGTTCCTTAGAAAACTAAAAATGGAGCTACCATGTGACCCAAAAATTGCACTCCTGGGCATATATCCAGAGAAAACCATAAATTAGAAAAGATGCATGCACCCCAATGTTCACTGCAGCACTGTTTACAATAGCCAAGACATGGAAGCAACCTAAATGTCCATCAACAGATGAAAGGATAAAGAAGATGTGGTACATATACACAATGGAATATGACCCGGCCATAAAAAAGAAAGAAAGAATGCCATTTGCAGCAACATGGATGGATCTGGAGATTATCATACTAAGTGAAGTCAGACAGAGAAAGACAAATACCATATGATAGCACTTATATGCTGAATCTAAAAAAATGGTACAAATGAACTTATTGACAAAACAGAAACAGACTCACAGACTTAGAAAACAAACTTATGGTTACCAAAAGGGAAAGGTGGTGGTAGGGGGGATAAATTGGGAGTTTGGGATTGACACACACACACACACACACACACACACACACACACACACACACTACTATATTTAAAATAGATAGCCAACAAGGACCTACTATATAGCACAAGGAAGTCTACAGAATATTCTGTAATAACCTAAATGGGAAAAGAATTTGAAAAAGAACGGATATATATAACTGAATCACTTTGCTGTACACCTGAAACTAACACAACATTGTAAATCAACTATACTCCAATATAAAATTAAAAATTAAAAAAAAAAGGATGCTGAATGTCTGGAGTGGCCTGAACGAGGGTGCAAGTGTAGGGGAGAAGGCTAATGTCACTCTTGATAAGTCTCAGCCTTCTGGCAGGCAGATGGAAGGGACTTTTCAAATCAATGCTGTAAGTTCCCTCCGAAGAACTGAATCCTTCCTAAAATAGCTCCAGTGGTGGTGATGAGGACATTGAATTGTACGGTCATGCTCCTGAAACAAAAACTTTAATATTGTTGGTACGTGGCATGGTTTCCCATGTGATTCTATAGCAAACGTGTTCTAATTTTTCCATTTTTTGTGGGGGAGAGGAGGGGCGGGATGGTGGTTTAGTGGCTGACATATCTAGACTAAGGCTAAATACAAAACAGGACAAAATGTGCATTTCTAATTCCTGACTTTTCTGATTTAACACATGGCCCCAGAGCTCTCTCTTTCACACACTCTCACCATTCAGTGATACCCTGTCCAACTCACTGGGACCTGATGGAGTTTCTCTAGTAGAATTTAGTTTCCACGAGGACAGGCGTTTGTTCATGGCATCCATGGTGGTTCACAAAGAGTCGCTGAACACCTGGACACACTCCGTCCAGGTTCATCTCTTCCTTGTCATTGCTGTCTCCTCCGTTAAGCCTCACAGGGCAGGACACCAGTCTGAGAGGAGCACCACAGGGCCCTCTGGTCTCCCAATCATGCCCCCTCATCCGGAACATAACGTGCAATGGGCCATTCCATGGGAGCCCCCATCCACCTGGTTCAGGTAATAGCACTAAACTTAGGAACAGTTCAGAGGACTTCTGGGTGATGAGAGAGGGGGCCGTGTTCGTCCAAATGGTTCCTGTCGTTGTAAAGGGTTTGTTCTAAGGATCCTAAATTGGTGGTAGCATCACACCCCCTCTGTCTTCAAAGCTGCGATATTTACAAGCACTTAACATCAGAAGAGAGCTGGGCACTAGTGGTGAGACAGGCTGGGACCTGTCTGTGCTGCAGTGCTTGCACCTGGACAAACGTCTCCTCAGCAACAAAATACAAAGAAACTATAAGGGACTAAAAATAGCTGCGTGCATGCACAGTTGGGGCAAATTGTGGACAACAAGATACAAAAAGACCAAAAACCCAACTGCCACTTCTCAGGAATCGGGAGCAAAACCAGGGTGTCAGGAGCAAAAGCAGGGCACTGTGCATGCCCCCTGTACTCAGCACCACCAAAGGTCTGGGCAGACCACCTAAGCCACACCTCTGGCCCCAGCCCCTGGCCCCGCCCCTACCCTCACCCCATATAAGGAACCAGCTCGCGCCCCCCCCCCCACTTCAGGGAGCAAGCAAGGGCACCTGTTGGTTGTTCTCCCTCCCCTCTGCTGCAGCGGGGGACCCAATAAAGCCTTGCCTGGATTTCTTGTCTGGCCTCCAGTCAACTTCTATTGATTAAGGATGTCAAGAACTCTGGTTGGTAACAGTGTTACAGAGAGGTCTAACAGCTGGTTCCTTCCTACAAGAGGTTCAAAATCTACTGAGGAAAATGGTAATAATAAGATACCATTAAACTAAATTCTAAAATAAAATAAATTTCATTACCAAAGTGCACTGAATTCTAAAAGCGTCTAACATGGTATTGGAAAATAAGTACTCAAATGTTCTTGAGTACTTATAAATAAATTTGTGTTATTTATCTTGAGGTTATTACTACTTATTTTTAAATCATATGTGTATTTTCTCTCATTCCTAAATAAAAACAGAAAGAAGAGAAGAGTAAGGAAGGAAAACTATTCATAATCTTTGAATCCAGAAAGGCCTCTCTTAATATTTTGGTTTATTTCCTTTTAGTTGTGTTTTTTTTCCTTCTTCTTACATAGATAAGATCATATGGAATCCATAATTTTATTTCCTATCTTCCTCTTAAAATCAAAGCATGTTCTGCACGTTTTAAAACTCTCTGGTTATTGGCAAAATAATCATCAAATAAATGGTTTATTAACTAGGCTGAAATTTTATGTATGCCCTATTACTACATACTCCAACAAAATTTCTGTATTTGGATGCTTCACACTGTCTACTGTGCTTTGCTTTGGTCTGTTCCCTGGTTGTAGAGGTGACAAGTTATCATTTCAAGAAACAAATATAGCAGAGAACATACACATAAGGCCTTCAGAGGCAGAAGCTCAGTATTTACTTGTCTGCCCTTGCAAAAAGTGACCATGTGGGATTCTGGCTGTCTGACAGGGTTCTCTGTTCTCCACCAGGGTTCCCTCAGGAAGTAAACTCTCAGTGGCCTCTGGGTTGACAGCCAGAAGATAGGCGATGCTGTCAGCAGTTACGCCAGAGCAGAAACCTGAAGAGGTGACTGTACTGATGGAATCGGTGGAGCCGAGAGAAGGGAATGAAGTGCCAAACCTGGCCTGACGTGCAGAATGCAGGGGACAGAAGCCAAGCAAACACGCATCCACTCGCTGGGCTTGGGAAGTCTGTCAAACGGTGGATCGCTTTTGCAAAGCTTTTCCATTCATAATCAGAGCCCTGTAACTAAATGTAACTAACAATTATTTTTGTAAGGAAATTATTTTTTAAAAGTCCATGGCTTTGCTTCCTAAGCATTTTGGACGCCTTATTAGCACTTTCACTTACTATCTCATGATGTGTATGTTATCAGCTAAAATACAGTGGTAATTGCTGCTTATTGAGCACTGAGTATGTGCTAGCACTGAAATGCTCTATATGCATCCACTCACTTAATCCTCCCAACAAACCTACCCAATGTGCTTGTTCTATCCCCATTTTCATGTTACAGATGCAGAAACAGACGCACAAGAGGTTGCCCAGAGTCAGCCACCCAGGGTGGGTGGAGAGTGGACCCTGAGCCCCTTCCCTTTACTACTCCAGTGCCCTATCTTTCTCCATCCCTAAGTAACCCCACAAGGGACATGGTTGTGCCTTATCTTCACATCTGCCACGACTCACACTGATTTGGAAAAAGAAGGTGACCAACAAATAACATTGGCTTGAATTGAATCAAACCATGTTGGGTATCCTTATTTTTGTTTCCTTTTAATTTCTTTGTCAAAGTAACATACATCATTAAGAATAATAAAATCATGACAAAAGAAATGTAACAAACACCCCTCCCCGCTGCATGCCCCCAACTCCCACTTCTTTTTCTCTTCCTCCCTCCCTCCCTTCCTTCCTTCTCTGCTTTTCCTAAAGGGTACTTTGTTCTTATCTTCCCTCCCCTCCCCTCCCCTCCTTTCCTTCCTTCTTTTATTTTTGGCTGCGTTGGGTCTTAGTTGCAGTAGGCAGGAACTTCCTTGCGGCATGTGGGATCCTCTGCTGTGGCGCTCCGTCTCCTCCTCGTGGGGCACGGGCTTCTCTCTAGCTGTGGCACGCGGGCTCCAGAGTACATGAGCTCTGTAGTTGTGGCAAGCGGGATCCTTAGTTGCAGCCCATGTGCTCAGTAGTTGCAGCGCACGGGCTTAGTTGCCCTGGGGCATGTGGGATCTTAATTCCCAGACCAGGGATCGAACCTGCGTCCCCTACACTGGGAGGCGGATTCTTAACCACTGGACCACCAGGGAAGCCCCCCACTTCTTTCTTTTACATCTCCTTTAGCAATTTATTCTTATCTCCAGACTGCCAAATTTCTTATATAGATATTTCTCAGTATATTAATTTTACACTATGTATATAGATATCCTTTATGAGACATGAGGATCTAGCTTTTACATCATTCTCCTTCTCACCCCATTTAAGAATATATATTTCTAATGATATACTAGGAATATCTATAATTCCTAATAAAGTTCTTGTCAAATCAATGTATTAAGCACTGTCTATTATTTACTGCAGAGCCAAGTCGTGTGCTATGATTATTTTTCATTTCTTATACAAATGACCTCATAATTGCATCTTTTATTAAATTTGCTTAGCTTTCCATATATCTATCTTTAATTTTCTTTCAACCATTATACGTTCCAATAGTCAAGTCAGCCAGATAATATACCAATTCCTTCACCCTTCCACCACCCTGGAGAACGCCTTCCCAGAATGCTTCATTCTCTTGCTTTAATCTGAACTCCTTTCCCTCTAGGCTAATGGCACAGTTTGTCATCTGGGACTTTACCTTTCCCATAATCTGGATATTGCTTTACATTTCTGATTTTCTGTCTTGGATCCTCTATTTTATGGATCCTTCCTACTTCAGAGTTAATTGCCTAATTTGGCTAAAGCCAAACCTCGAGGATCAGGTTAGGAAATTGTGCAGGGAAGAGAAATATTCTGAGACCCCACATATCTGAAGATGCTTTATTCTGTGCTCACAACTGGATTAAAAGTTTAGGCAGGTGTAAAATTCTAGGTTGAAAACCTTTTCCTCTTAGAATGGTAAAAATACTGCTTTTATGTTTCTCTCTCTTCTAATTGTGGCTATTAAAAAGTCTGATGTCTTTTTGGTTCCCGTTACTTTGAGTATGACTTGCTCCCCTTTTTGGAATGCTTTCCGAGTCTTTATCCGTTATTGAAATATCCCAGTAGTGTTCCTTGGTGTGTATCTTTTTATTTACTGATTTTTCTTTTTTATAAATTTATTTAATTAATTAATTTATTTTTGGCTATATTGGGTCTTTGTTGCTCCACGCAGGCTTTCTCTAGTTGTGGCAAGCAGGGGCTACTCTTCATTGGGCTTCTCATTGTGGTGGCTTCTCTTGTTGCAGAGCATAGGCTCTAGGCGCACGGGCTTCTGCAGTTGTGGCTCACAGGCTCAGTAGTTGTGGCTCGCAGGCTCAGTAGTTGTGGTGCACGGGCTTAGTTGCTCTGCGGCATGTGGGATCTTCCCGGACCAGGGCTCGAACCCGTGTCCCCTGCATTGGCAGGCAGATTCTTAACCACTGCGCCACCAGGGAAGCCCTTTACTGATTTTTCAATTACTGTACCTAAGCATCTGTTGTGCCCTTTCTTTCTGGAACTGTATGTCCTTCAGATCTTGGAAACTGTCCTTTATATTTTATTCTGTATTTTTCAAAATTTCCTTCCATCCATTTTGTCTCTTCTCTCTTTCCAGAATTACTGGTAGTCAAATGTTAAACCTTCTGTGTTGATCTAAATCTTTTTTTTCTCCCTCTTATTTTACATTCCCTTTGTCTTTTTATTCTACATTTTGGGAAAGTTTTTTGATATTCTCATTTAGTTACCTATTAAATATCTTCATTTCTATAAAAAGATGTTAACTGTGACTTTTCAGATTGTCTCAGAGTATCAGGAGAGGCTCCCGAGGCTGACAACAAAACTTACAGGCCTACTAAGGAGATGCTAAAAGAAGATGAAACCACAAATGGAACCAGGCTGTTGGAGAAAAGTTGGACTTGTTAGGCTGAAGTCAGGAAATCATTTTTTTTAATACCACAGTCTGTCTGTCAACCATATTATTTTGAATATTTTCTTCCTGCCCTTGAAAGAAACTTGGGTCACTTCCAGGTATTAAGAATAGTTTCAATTAGACAATTGTCTCAAGAGACACCTGGGGACATCTTGCTTGTCTAGGGGTCCCTTCCAGGGTGATGCAATTTCTGCTCCTTTCCATAGTTTCCACACATGACCCATGGGAAGCACAAAGATTTGTTCCACTGCCAGTGGTAGGCAGTGGGCTTTCACCACAGTCCTTTCTCCTTGTTCTCCTGCTGGGGCCGTTAGGTACCAACCATTCTGTTCCCCTGAATTTTATGGAGACATATGGCAACACCTTTCAGTGTTTTTTCAAAAGTGAATTTCCTTTCCCTAGGGGGAAATGAGCAATGAAGAATGCACTGGTACCTCTCTCTAAAGAAGCTCTCACTACTGCTCTCCCTCCATAAATCTCATTCTCTCATATATGCTTAAGATGCATGACAACAAGGGATGCAAATCCATCTCATGTTCCCTTATGTGGACCAAATAGGTTATCTGCAGTCTGCTCATCTTGGATCTACTTAAAACTGAGACAGCAAGAAAATCTGCATTTAACCTCTTGCTTCACTCTAGCAATTTTATTTTTATTTCCAAGAGTTCTTTTTGTTTCTTCTTTTCAGTTTCCTGCTCTTTATTAACATACAGTATCTTCAAATTTATCTGAGACCACAAATCAGTAATTTCCTTCCATTTCCTTTATTATCTCTGTTTTCTTTAGGTTCCTCTTCTGTTTGTTTACTTTTGCTTTGTTTATTATTTTACATCAGAAGCATCCTTCCTATGCTTGGGAATTCTTGATAATCTGCTGTCATTTACGAGTTAGGGACTAGTGTCTGAGTGGTGTTTTAGAAGGGAGATAAACTTATGGTTAAGTTTATCACATTTAACTGAAAGGTCTCTTGGGCTTTGGCATCATCAATTAACTGTAATTTTTAAATCTTATCACCACATTAATCCATTTTAGGGTCATGCCTTGTGTCTTTTTCTGCAGTTCTTCTCTGTGTGGGCCTGGAGGTCCAGCATCAAAATGTGTGACCCTTCATTATCCAGGATAGTGGGTGTTCTGAGAGTTTCCAAACTAGATCCTTCCAGTAATGGGCAAAAGATTTTATTTCAAAATGCATGAAATACAGTATATCAGCCAAAGTTATGGCATCTACTTTCCCCATGTATTCCATGGATACACAAGTAGCCATAGTTCTTATTTGGGGGGATACTGAAAAAACCTTGGGTATTTACATTGAGTAGATGACTATTATACCTTACGGCCACTCCTAGATGACTTATGTTGAACACGCATGTTGGGACAGAAATGGACTAATACATCTGTTGGCTAAAAGTGGCACATTTTTAGAGTCACACCGTGGTAGATGCAACGCCCCACCACCACCCCGCCCCCGCCACGGGTCCTACGCCATCCTGCCCACTGTGAGTCTGTTTCCCCTCACCTTGGATCTGGGCTGGCCCTGTGACTTGCTCTGAAGAACAGAAGGTGGTGACAGTGACACTGTGCGGCTGCCAGGTTGCGTGGCTGCTGCCCTGCCAAGAGAGGCCGCATAAGGGGTACCGAGATCCCCAGCCCGCAGACGTGGAAGTGAGGTCCTCCGGGGTCTTGCAACCCTAGTCACGTGCAGGCGACCACACTCGAAGCAGAGAGGATCTGTGCCTGCCGAGTCCCGCCTGAATGTCTGACCCACAGGATCATGAACAATCCAATGGTTCATGCTTTAAGTCACTGCATTTGGGGGCGGTTATGTAGCACTGGATAAGTGTGCCTTTAGAAGAACCATTCAGGGGCTCAACTCATACAGCATTTGGGTGTCTGTACTTCTAGACACTTGTCAAGGGATGGAGTCCACAGCTTTCACCTGATTCTTAAAAAAGTCTTTGTCTCTGAAATGACCAAGAACCACTGATTTATGGGTCATTCAAAGTTAAACACAGTATCAGCACAGCTTTTAGTTTTTGTTTATAAAAATAATACATGTTTGTACTTTTATAAAAATAAGATGAGAAAATTAAGTAAAAGACTGTCCTAAAGGCATGGCAAAAATGTTGGTGTGTACCTCCCAGGGCACATAAATATTAAGACTCTAGCTGGAGAAATTAAAATGGTATACCTATGTTTATATACGTGTATCTTTAGGTGTATATTTAGGTGTACATTTATATTCACATATGAATGAATCACTTTGCTCAGTAAGAAAATCAGACCTTTGAAATATGTATTGGAAATATCTTATACTGGTTTGTTGTTTGTCCTTTGACTTTTGAGGAGAGCCTAGTTTTGTTTTCCGTCAGATATATCAATATCTTACACTATAAGATATTCTGCCTTTCACGTCACTCCTAGAAAGGTCCTCCCTTCTTTACCATAAAATACACCCAGGATTTCTTTTACAATTTTGTGGTATCAACTTTCCCCCCGCCATTGTAATCATTTATCCCTCTATGGGTTCTCAGAATTGTTTAAAATTTTTGGTGGAAGAAGTGAAGTAGGAAGCCTGCTTTATTTTCTTCCCATCATTTATTAAACTGCACACCTTTCCACCACTGATGTGAAGGCCACCTCGTCTGCTGACTTTCCCTGTGTACTTGGGACGACCTCTCCACGAAATGCTGCCCCACCCCTCTTGCTACTGCTACATCAGTAGCTCTGTTTTCATCACTGTTGCTTATGATGCATTTCATTATATGGAAAGGAAGTCCTCTCTTCTTTGTCTCTTTTTACGAACATCTTTTTCCCTGATTACTATCTTTTAATTTTTCGAGATGAGCTTACGAATCATATCAAGTTAGCATCCATCCTCTGACTGCCTGCCTTCACCAACTCCCCAGACATCTTTTTTAGTTTGGAAGTCGTACCATTGAACTCATAGTTCATTCTGCGGAGAAGCTATGACTTTATAATGCTGAGCTCTCCTACCCAAGAACAAGGTATCTTTGCAGTTATTCAAGAAGCACAGTGGCTGATGGCAAATTTAAGATTTTTTCTTTATTGTCTCTGTTGAGTTTATCTCTAGATATTTTAACTTTTTTTGGTCAAAAAGATAGTATACAATACAAATATTCAGTTACCTCTGGCTTGGAGGAAGGAGATACATTACTGCGGTGTGCAAGTACACCCATGACTTTCCCCCATATGTTTCAAAGTCATTTTAGTCAAGTTCCCAAAGTCTCAATGTGACACACAGAACTTCAGATATGGCATCGGTCCTGTTCAGCTCAGGGATAATTGCCCTTGATCAACTCGGTGGTTTCCCAATTCATCCTGGTTCACCGTGTCCAACACGGGAAGGTCTGCCTGTTAAATTGAGGCTGATTTCCACAAAGATGCCAACACTTAGAAAAACAGGGCTCCCAGAGAGAAACCCTAAGCTCCTTTGATGGGCTTATACAGCTTATGATTTGAAGGAGGATACAGAGGAAAAATACTTTTAAATATCAGTGTTAGAAAAAAACTATATCTATCTATCTATATGTATATCTATATCTATATATCTATATCTATCTCTCTCTCTCTCTCTCTCTCTATATATATATATATATATATATATATATATCAGTGTTGGTGGGTGCCTCAAAATTTCCCAGGTACAAGTCTCTGTTCTGTAAAGCAAAGTGTTTTGAAGGAATTAAGTGATGAACATTGAGGCTTTACCTGGGATTTCACGAGATGCTTCAAGAATGAAAGAAGAAACAGTTAGATGAATTCACTGGGAAAGAAGCCAAATAGTATCTCTGGTATAAATATGTATGTAAATCCTTGGTTTCAGAAAAAGCCTGTTTTTTAGCACTTTTTTGAGAGACATGTTAACATCAGTAATTCTACCTGTGGATCCACATAAATGGAAGCCTGGATTCTGAGTATTACTTTGGTGTTAGACGTTAAGACATAAGAATTTAGAAGTCAGGTAGCTATTTGACATGATGAAGAATTTAAAACACAGGTATACGGGGATAGCACAGTATGGGGAAGTGGCAGAAGGAGAACGATAATGGGGGGGCAGTTAGTGAATTGGTAATGGAGTCACAGCAAAAGGCCTCTCAGTGGCCGAGGTTTAGACTGTGTGTTTTGGCCCTGGTAAGCTTCTCTTCTGTCATCATGATACGGTGGGGATCAGTTCCCAAAGATGATCAGATAGGGATTCAAACTGAAGCTGGTGTGAGAGCATAATGCAGAGAAAACAAGCATGTGTCAAGCAGTGGTAATGTCTTATGAACCATTTATATTTACTACAGTATTTTGAGGGAAAATAGTGAAGTCGTGAAGAATAAACAAGATGGTGCGTGGGTTTCTCACTGCGGTGGCTTCTCTTGTTGCGAGGCACGGGTTCTAGAGCGCGGGCTCAGTAGCTGTGGCTCGTGGGTTCTACAGCACAGGCTCAGTAGTTGTGGTGCACGGGCTTAGTTGCTCCGTGGCATGTGGGATCTTCCTGGGCCATGGATCAAACCCGTGTCCCCTGCATTGGCAGGCGGGTTCTTAACCACTGTGCCACCAGGGCAGCCCACCTTAATATTCTTTATGAAAACATCCTGACCATCTTTGATGACTGCATAGAATTTATTGTGGAAAGGAATCCTAAAATTTAGGAGCTGGTGGTGGGCAGTTTGTAGAGGTCAGGGAACCTTTGAGGGGGGCAGCGCCCCTTGCCTTGGTGTCTCCCAGACTGATGTATCAAGAGATCCGAAAGCAACATACCCATTAGCAAAAAGATGGTCCTTATCACTTTCATTTTTAGTTGCTGATTACCGGGAACATATCCACACTGTTCCAGAAATAGCCTGATATACAACAAGCCTCTGACCTCCCAAATTAAGTTAGGATATCAAGGTATCTCTAGTGACTTTCTGCAGTGAATACTTCCAAGCTGTGTCACCTTTTCAAAACACTAATAATTTTAAAAAATGGCCCGAGAGTATTATATCCTGAATAAATAAATGTCTGAAATGCGCACAGTGCAGATTCTACCGTAAACATGATTTTTCTGTTCTGGAATGTAAACCTCCTCCCCTCCATGAACACAATGTTCACTTGGTCGTCAGATTACTTTCTCAGCAGGACCCACCCCTCTTCAGGCGGCGGTGAAACCTGCTGCTGAGGAGAAGGAAATCAAAACCGCCACGTATGCACGGCGTGATGTTGAACTGGGTTCTCGCGACTGTAAGGAAAAGGCCCCCAGTCACCGGCTTGGGTGGAACGTGACCATTCCTCAGTTCTGGTTGGTCGATGAGCTTGTCTGGACTGAGGGCTGGAAAACGGGTGTAGACTCAGAACATGGAGAGCGGAAATAGGGTGATGGGTTTATGAGAGTCCCACACATGATGCAGCAGCTGGGTTCAGAAGACTCAGGTTCACTCACCCTTGAGGACAGCATGACCCTCCACAAGGGAAAAACTAGTTATCCTCCCCGTGGATGAGGTGGATGCTATCAAGAGAATTCCACGAGGATTTAGTTATTAGGTGGGAATTGCCTATGTCATCAAACCGTATCCCAGGAGGACCATGGGGCTGTGATGGCCGCGATCACAGGACTGCAGGGGTGAGAGGGTCAGAAAATACTCATGTCAAGTCCCTTATCCCTCCTGTCCTCCCCACCCCGCCCTGACCCTTTTTGGAAGGCAGAACTGCAGCATTAATTTAAACCTGTCATCTGTCATAGAAGAATTTCCTTTCATCTCCCAGGCCCAAGAACACAAATGTAGCGACCCAATAGATCACTGGAAACCATCTTTCATATTGCAGTTAATAAAAATTAACAGCTAAATCAGATCTTTTTTTTTTTTAGAAATGTTTTTGGTATTTATTCTCCATCTTCTCTTTCTATACTTAAAAAAAATTTTTTAAATTGAAGTATAGTTGATTTACAATGTTGGGCCAATCTCTGCTATAGAGCAAAGTGACTCAGTTATACCCATATATACATTCTTTTTTTTTTAGATCTTCTTAATTCTACCTTGTTATTCAGTAATCAAACACAGACACGGACTTCGGGGGAAAGACACATCACGAGTTACTATGAGTGCTGGGCCCTGCGAGCGCCAAAATGAAACGTTGGTGAATGGACACAGAGAGGAAACGACATCACGGATACTGCCCGAGGACAATGCTGAAAAATCAAAACCTTCCTGAAATTCCCGTGTCTAGTAGGTCATGAGAGTCTCAAGGTGATAATGTTTAAACGTGGGGGCCACTTACAATCCTGCTAGGCGCTGTTAAGAGTCGCCGCGTGCTTGGGTGGAAATCATCCTTTCAGGAAGACCAGAGAACCCTGCATTTTCTCCTAAAGAGCCTCTTCTTTAATAAGGACTTGAGCAGACCCCTGTCATTGTTCTAGATAATGGATTACCTATACATACATTTTCAAGTGTAATGACACTCTTGCTTATTAAAGACCTCTCAGCTGAAGGGGCAGAATATTATGAACTGGCCGAGCCATTCATTTTCCTGAATATGTTATTCAGTATTTTATGCTAAACCAGCAATACACCATCCATTTCAGTACAATGATCCTTATGTTCAATAAAACTGAAGTGTCACGTCATAAATCATTAGAGTCATTTATTTTACATTAGACACATTAGCCCCTATATTCCATAATCTATTACAATAAGGTGGATTTAAATGTACCCCAAGGAACTGCAATAATAACTCGAGAACCAAATATGGCAATTTATGGATAAAATATGCTTAACCTAAAACTGCACCAGCTCTTGTGATGGCTGTGAACTCTGAATGGAATTGAGTGCTGATGGGGACTGAACTCAGCTGCACAGAAAGAGGGAAAAGAGAGGGAAAGAAATGGCAGACTTTCCTCACATTTTCTGTTCATTAGTTTAAAAAATGCGTAAGATTGATAATGACACAATCAGCGAGAGAGACAAACTTTGCTGTGGGAAGGTACTCAAACAAAACCTTTTCTCAGTGACACGTGTTCGAGATCCCAGTTGGCCATTCAACGGGGTGTCTGCTGCTTCCCACATTGTGGTGCCTGAAAAACCTCATCAATTCAGACTTCCCTTAATTACTCATTTGTGAAAAGGCAGACAGAGGTTGGGTGGTGTGGAGAAAAAGGTGTGCACATGTAATTAATAATGTGAAAGAAGTGCCAGGAGAATGTTTTCATACCAGAGAACCACCTAAAACCATCCTGAAATTTTGTAGGAGGCATCCTGTTACTCATAACTGAGAGGATGAATACACATTCTTATCAATGAATGAAAAGAGGTTTCCCCACTGATCTTTTTTAGGTAATATTTTATTAGCCTATTCCGTTTTTCCTGTAGGCACCTAAAAGCAATGCAATTGTGTTCTGCAGTTCAGATTCTTCACTCATTTGGTGTTCCTCCACTTAGTCATAAATAGTGAGGTCTTGTTGCTAAATTCAGGCAATTGACTCCTAGCCCTGCTATTGACGCTCCTGGGACACCTTCTCTTGGCAAATTCAAGTCTAGTGATCATGAAAATGAGACTGGATTTTTGTATTACCTGAAATTAAGTCCTTGCTGTGTTAAATATAAGATAGCATGGCCCAGAACTGCCAAGGTCAGTTCTTCCTCAGGAAGTTGGAGATCAGATCAAATTTCCCCTTGGAGGTCAGTCACCTGTCTTTCCACCCAACCTCCTTCTCTTCCTCACTGTCTCCCTCCCTCTTTTCCATCATCCAGGCATCCAAGCATCCACTCACCAATCAATGATCCAGCAACTCTGTGTCGGACATGAGGTGAGCACTAAGGATGCAACAAAGGACCAGACAGAGCAGCTATCCTTGTAACAAGATAGGTTCAATGATTACGTTATTCTTTTACCTATGCAAATGTGCTGTGTGTTTTTGTGGGTTTTTTTTACACCATTTCTAATCATCAAATACTTATGGTTAGTTTTGCATTTTCTCTTAGTCAACATACACGGAATTGTAAGTTGACACACAAGGAAGATTCTGAGGGGAAAGGAAGGACCTTGTTTAACCGAATCCCTTGATGTGAACTATTTATTCTCACATTTCTTCATCTGTACAATGACGGGGTAACCAGGTAGTTTCTAGGATCCCTTCTCAAATTCTAGGATTAGAATACTTTTTGCTGTCCCTTATCATAACCTGTCCCATTTATGAAAATGTCTCCAATATTTAAAAAATGACAAAATACAGAAGTACAAAATGTCACCATTGTCATATTCATTAGTCCTCTGCAATGCCATTTGTACTTTCTGGTCTTTTCTTTTTACTATTCACACTAACAAATTTGCTATTCTCTCCTCAACTTGCAGTCCAGTTTTTGCTCTTAAAGTTGTAACCATCTGACTATGGTGCTGACCCCAACCCAATAGGTGTTGTCACTGCTATTCTAATCCTCTCTCGGTCTCAGCACCATCCCAGTTTTACTACTCTATTGATAGATCTGAATTATATATTATTTCCCCCAGGCATGTTTTTCCAAATGAAATAAAATTTCATTTTCTGTTCCTAGTTCTAATCCCACTAGATTCTTTGGCATTTTTATAACTTGGTCCTATTACCTGTATTATATAAGGTACTTCAAGGGAGTTCTGGGTGACGCTCGCCCATATTTAAGGCTTTCTTTTAATAGAATATGCCACCTTTCATATGTCTGCAATTGTGGAGAAAAATGACACTCTCTGTCTCTCAATAAGTAGATAGACTAGAAATTATATAAATACATAAAAAAGATGTATGGATATAATGGCCCTCAGATTAACCTGTGGGCTCAGCCTGGTGCCACATATCAAAAGTTTACTGAAGAAAATAGGGATCTATTGATACAAAATCTTTAGGCTAAATTCAGAAACATATAAAAATTTCTAAGCTTATTTTTTTTTAAGCAGAAAAAGTGTATGGATCAGAGTCCAGTTAGAAAAACAACCGCATTCTAGGTGATCCAGTAGAATGAATTTAATACAGTAACTAGTCACCCATGTTCTGTTAGAGCTGGAAAGTGAAAGGGGTGCTGATAGAAATTAACACAGGCAGGAAGCTGGAGGGAGAAAGGGAAGAAGTGGGGTGAACAAAAGCCAGGAGCCCCCCAACCCCCAACCCTTGCCAGTGCCTCCTTTTGACCAGGCCAGGCTGGAAGATGTGGATTGAAAGGGAAGTTAGTGAGGCCTAGGCTGAAGGGCCTCTCACCATGAAGACCCCTTACAAGGCCCTAGCAACTTGTGTACAAGGGTCCTATGTATGCAATTTGAAAAATATGCTATTTGAACTCATGGCTATCACTGTTATCTCTTTGAATTCTCTATGCACACCCCGTCTCACATTTCCTCTCGAATTTGTCATTCAAATGGCCTGGGGCATCTTTAGGGGCTGGCTTGGGGAAGGTGATTTAGTTGGTGTCTAGTGGGGTGTATGTCTGTGGTTCACATTTATTTCGGAGATAAATGAACAGGGAGTCTGGTTGCTGTCATAGGATTGAGGGTTGCTAGCACCACTTAGTACGTAGACATCCTGCAGACATCAGACTGTCCCACGCCCCTGAGAATTTTCCGCATCTTACATGCATCTTAAATGTCCCATCAGACATTCAGACAGGGGGAAAAGGTTTTTCCTGGTGTCAGAATAGCCTGCAGTAAAACACGACTGTCCGCTGTGCCATTTCACCTGCCTATCACCTCGGATGCCTTAACATGAGGACGTGATAACAAACCATGTGGTTGCAACATAAGACACTTAAACTACCTTAAAAATCTCACAGCTCTACCATTGAAAGCAAGCTGATAGAGGCTTGCCCACAATTGACAATGATCCTAAAATTTTACATAACTGCATTAATAATGAGTTGGTAATGGAAACTCTTCTAAATTGGCAGTAATAAAAAAGTGAATTCCAGTCAGCATACTGAGGAAAGACTGAATGATATTTCTGCTTTTCTCTATAGAAAATTATTGTCATAGGAAGAGAAAATCCAAGAGTATAAAGTCGAAAATTCTAGGAAAAAAGTAGGAGACATCTGCCACAGTTCAAGGCAAATACGATCTTATGTTTCCAGCTTTTTATTTGTTCTTTTATTTTCTCATTGTAGGTAAAATTTTTTTTTTTTTTTTTTTTTTTTTGCAATACGTGGGCCTCTCACTGTCGTGGCCTCTCCCCTTGCCGGACGCGCAAGCTCAGCGGCCATGGCTCCGCGGCATGTGGGATCCTCCCGGACCGGGGCACGAACCCGTATCCCCTGCATCGGCAGGTGGACTCTCAACCACTGCGCCACCAGGGAGGCCCGCATTGTAGGTAAAATTTTTAAGATCTGTAATTTGTTATGATTCTTTTTCATTAAATATTCCCTTTCTTACATAATTTTGTTTTTATAATTTTGAATTATTTTTTATAAAAGAGGGCCCCCAAACGGCATGAGCTTTACAAACCTGCTGACACAGGAGCTTGGGAAGTGTATTTTATGGCGGTTGCCCTGTACAACATAGAGTAGACAAGGGGACGGGTGGGGAAGGGAGCCGAGACCCACCAGGCAAAAGATAAACACTGCAGGGACCTAAGGAGCTCACGGTTCCTCTGCGAAGGCCAGAGAACAGGGCTTGGGAGTTAGGCAACCAGTGAGGATGGCTCACTCCATGCAGGGGATGGAGGGAGCCCAGACGTGTCCTATACTGGCTCACAGCGCCAACCCACTGATGCCGGGTGTTGAATAGTACCACTGACGCACCTGCCATGGCTGTTTCCACAGACGCAATGTAGCTCTTGCAAGACGCACCATGCATGTGTGTGTTCCTGTGGGTCACTACCTGTCAGACCTAAGTCTGGTTCATCTGCATTTGAGTGGAGGAGCCAGGGACACCCAGTGCTGCCCTAGGTGCTAGGGAGTCTTGGGAAACATGTGAATCTCCTTATCCCCATAAGATGGGAACTTACAAAGAAAGAAAGAATGTTGAAAGAAAAAAAAAAAAAATCCCAAATATCCAATGTTCATAGCAGCACTATTTACAGTAGCCAGGACATGGAAGCAACCTAAATATTCACTTATGGAGGGATGGATAAAGAAGATGTGGTATGTACATACACTGAAATATTACTCAGCCATAAAAAGAACAAAATAGGGCTTCCCTGGTGGCGCAGTGGTTAAGAGCTCGCCTGCCGATGCAGGGGACATGGGTTCGTGCCCCGGTCTGGAAAGATCCCACATGCCGTGGAGCGGCTGGGCCCGTGAGCCATGGCCGCTGGGCCTGTGCATCTGGAGCCTGTGCTCCGCAACGGGAGGGGCCCCAGCAGTGAGAGGCCCGCGTACCACAAAAAAAAAAAAAAAAAAAAGAACAAAATAATGCCATTTGCAGCAACATGGATGAATCTAGAGATTATCATACTAAGTGAAGCAAGTCAGAAAGAGAAAGACAAATATCATATGATATCATTTATATCTAAAAAAAAGTACAAATGAACTTATTTACAAAACAAAAATAGACTCACAGACATTGAAAACAAACTTATGGTTACCAAAGCAGAAAGGGGGGAGGATAAATTAGGAGTTTGGCATTAACAGATACACAATACTATATCTAAAATAGATAACCAACAAGGACCTACTATATGGCACAGGGAACTATATTAAATATCTTGTAATAAACCATAATGGAAAAGACTGTGAAAAAGAATATATATATAACTGAATCACTTTGCTATACACCTAAAACACTGTAAATCAACTATACTTCAGTGTAAAAAAAAAAAAAAAAAAAGAAAAGAAAAAAATCTAAAGAAAAAGAAAGAAAAAATAACAAAAAAATCCCAAATACTCACTATAGTGCTACCATTATCATCCCTATTTTATAGAATGGAAAGAGAAGTGGAAACCTTGAGAGTGAAAGTAGACTGCCATGTTCACATAGCCAGAAATTGATAGAGCCAGGAGGCACAAGTTTAAATGCCTGCAGAATCCAATGAATGGTGCAGATGAGTAGGAGAAAAATAACAGCAGGGGTGTGATGGAAATATCAACTGACCCCTGGTCTTCAGGGCTGGGGACGATAAGGGAATGATGAGGACTGTGGCAAACTAGAGCACTCACATCTATCAAAGAGGGACACTGCTCCTAAGCTCCTGCTGGTTGTGGCCATGTGGGACCAGACAGTGGAACCAGACATGCTGATTTTAAGAGAGATGAGAAATCTAGATTGTCCTGAATTTTAAATCTTGTTAAAAATTGAAAAAACTTTGTCAACATTGTTTGGGCCATAATTGTGCAAGGTCATCTTCTAGAAGATTATGATCTCTATTTGCAATTTCTGCTCCAGAGTGAGCCCTTGCCTACTAAACTATTTACATTGCCACACCTCCTCTCTTAAGTGGATTGCATTTTATGAACCCACTGTTAACTCCCAGGTTTTGCTTTTCCTCCATACTTGACAAGACCAGAGTTAGGACTGAGTTTCTAAAGGCCTGACTTTACTGTTCATTAGCTGTGTAATCTTGAGGGAATCCTCTAACTTCTCATCTGTCAAATGAACACCAAAAAAAAAACCAAACCAACAAACCACTCTGCCTACCTCCCAGGGTTGCTGGCGGAATCAAACAAAATACTGGATCTGGACGTGTTCTGAAAACTATCAAGATCTACGGAAAAGTCAGTGCGTTATTTTTAACGATAGCCTTAACTTTCCGAAAGGTAATTAGCCCAAATTCCACCTTTCCATTTATAGAAATAACACACTAATTTTTCTTCCATCTCTGACTCTCCCCCACCCTCCTTGGCATTTCAAAATGACTGCCTTGGATTCAGTAAGTTCATTAACCACTTCCCATCATACCACAGGAAACAGCTCATCTGCTCCCCCAAATAACTTCCATTTGGAACACAGGATTTCTTTTTTCACCCGTCTTCTTACTTTTTTCTTTTTAACTGAGTACAACATGAAGGAGCTTGGGTCTCACGTGAATTTTTCTTTGGGGACCTGAAACTCACTTACTGGAACAAGGAGACGGAAACACCAAGGAGGTCAGCTGAGAGGCAAAGAGGGGTGGCTGCAGTGTGTGCCTCCACAGCCCCTACTGTCATTCCCTGTGTTATTTGAGAGTTTGTGTCATGAGCCTGAACTGTCTAAGTACCATATGTGCCCTGGGGAAAGCCATTCTCATTGAAAGCCTAAATAAAGCCATCACTTAGATGAAGGATGGAGCCCATTTGGCAACTGTGTTCCTCTCCATATTTCCCTTCTCCAAATGTCTTTTTTTTTTTTTTCCATGGAAAGGCATTTTATTTTAAATATAGCAGTGTGTACATATCAGTCCCAAACTCCCAGTCTATCCCTCCCACCCCCAGCCTTACCCCCTGGTAACCATAAGTTTGTTCTCTAAATCTGTGTGTCTGTTTCGGTTTTGTAAATAAGTTCATGTGTGTCGTTGTTTTTTTTTTTTTAGATTCCACATATAAGTGATATCATGTGATATTTGTCTTTCTCTGTCTGACTTACTCGCCTTAGTATGACAATCTCTAGGTCCATCCATGTTGTTGCAAATGGCATTATTTCGTTCCTTTTTCTGGCTGATTAATATTCCATTGTATATATGTACCACATCATCTTTATCCATTCCTCTGTCGATGGATATTTAGGTTGTTTCCATGTCTTGGCTATTGTAACTAGAGCTGCTGTGAACATTGGGGTGCATGTCCCAGGAGTGGGACTGTTGGGTCATATGGTAGCTCTATTTTTAGTTTTCTAAGGAACCTGCAAACTGCACCAATTTCCATTCCCGCCAACATGTCTTGTAACAAGAGTGTGAGGACATGCTTAAGCTCCCCCCTGCCTCCCCATGGAAGCCTTCAATTGACCCATTTACACTGATGTGGAGAATCTGCCATCAACACAAGGGATGTCCAGGGAGGAACATATGTAATTTGAAAGTCTGATAGCTATTGTTACTTAGATGAAAACTAAACGAACGGAGAATCTGTGAGAAAAGGAGAAGTCCCGGATAGGCAAAGCTCTTTTTGTTAGCTATGGGAGAACTTTTTGATTGAAAAGAAAAAGAAGAAATCCTTCACTGCACATGTAGACAGTATGGATGGCTGGCATTCTGTCTTTGCAAGTTCTACCGGTGGGCTCCTCTGGCCACTGTCCGCGCAGCGCTGGTCAGACTCTCCTCTTCACGCCCGCTCTCTGTTCTCACCAGGGAGGCCCCGTCCTGCTTCCACAGGACACCACACTCACTGTCCTTGCCTTCCCTAAGGGGGCTCTCCCTGTCTGACATGTCGCTCCCTGATGCCCTCTACCGCCCTAGAGTCTACAATCCCTCCAGGCTGGACACGAGTCCCGTGCTCTCCATGAAGCCCTCCTTGGTCACCCTCATCCCCACCACCTCTCCCTTTCCCCTGACTCTGAAACACAATTTAGTACAATATGTCATGCCCTGGTGCCCCCCCCCCCCCTTTTTTTTTTTTTTTTTTTTTAGCAGTCACTGTCATAATTCCCTTCAGAGGGCTATTTAAAAAAAAAAAACAAAACACACACACACACACACACACACAAAAGCCAGGTACATAACCAACATTTTTTTTCCACTCTGGGGTAGTCTTTCAGAGGGCAGGGATGAAACCATGGGACTGACTGCACCCTGAAATGAGGCATTCAAACACTTCTGGGACCTACCTGACTCTCAAAGAGTAACTGGTTAAATACCAGTGTGAAACAAATTAAAGGGGTTTAAAAAGAAACAGAAGCTAAAAGAAAAATGATATAATATGTATTAGCTATAATAGAAATATTACTTATCTTTATTAAAAGTTTACTAACACTACTCTGGGCATTTTGAACATTTTACCTGTATTTTCTCATTTAATTCCCACAACTCTCCAATGAATCAGTCAGTATTATTATAACCATTTAAAGAATGCCTACCTGCCACTCTTATCCATCTACTTGAACGTGAAGTTCAGGGCCATTATGCAAGCTTCTCCTCTAAGCTCCAGAGCTTCTAGTCCAAGGCAGTGCTCGGCACAAAACAGGAACTCAGTAAAAAAATGGATGTACCTGCAAATTCTGGCCTTGGGGATTTCACCACAAAATGTAATTTGCTGCATCTCCAGGCTTCTGGAGTGTAAGAGCTTCAGAAGAAAAACATTCAAGCAGACACAGGTGCTCAGAAATGTAACACTGCCTTGGGAAGTGGTGAGGATCCTGTTTCCGGAAGTATTCAAGTAGAGGCTGGACAACCATGGGTTATGAACAGCATGGAATGGAATTAAGCATGCATGTAAAGCGGTAAAGGAAGAGAGGCCCAGACGAGTAGAGTGGTCACCTAAAGTCACACAGCAGGTTAAGTGGCAACACTAGCACTTGAACCCTGGCACTCCAACACCCAGCCTGGATGATCTATAACGTATTCACGGACAATCACACATCTAAAGACACTCCGCCTGAATGTGTTACCTTCTGTCTGCCACACTGTATTTGGAAGAGTCCAGGTGTGACGTGGCCATGACATTAAATGTTAAACCCTTTATTTCCACAATGGTAGAGATCTTTGTTTTGTTCACTGTGGCAGCCCAAGTGCTTTCACACAGTAGCTACTAAACAAAGAGTTACCTGATGTTGAATGAATGAGTGTCCAGAAAATGTGGATATAAGCCAGATAGGCCAGGCTATGTTGCAAAAACAACCCCTAAATCTCAGCCACTTACAGAAACAAAGGAATGTTTTTCACGCAGTCTCCATGTCCACCCTGACTTAGCAGGGGATCTGCTCTCTGCCACCATATTCTGAGACCCAGACTCATACGATGGCCACAGTCTTGAATGCTGCTGAGCACCATGCCAGAGAGAGAGAGCGAGAGAAACGGAGAGAGAGAGAGAAACAAAGAGAGAGGAGAGAGATCCAGCGTTTTGAACTGGCAGTTACATGCTTGGTCTGGAAGTGAGGCACATCATTTTCACGTTTGTGATTCATTGGCCAGGTTTCATCATATGGTCTGCTCAGCCACAGAAAGCCAGCATGGGCAATCCTATCATGTTACCAAAAGGTGGGGAGTCTTTGCTTTTAGCCACTTTCTTTCCATTGGAGGTGGATAAAGTAGGTGGGAGAAGAGTCAGTAGTTTGGAAGAAGCCATGTTTCACATGGATGGATGAAGGGAGAAAGGATTAGAGACCTTTGTTTTATTCCTTCCCAGTTAAGAATCAACTATCGGATGTTAAGGGATCAGGTTCCCTTGTAAAATCAGAGACACAGTTCAGGCAGGTATGATGGTGGGGGTAGGTTGGTGGAAAAAGGCCAAAGGTAGGAAAAAGAGCAAGATAACTTTCTATATATCCGAAAAGGGGTTTTAGTTGATGCTATGGACTGAATGTTTGCATCCCCCCAAAATTCACAGGGTGGAGCCCTAACTCCCAATGTGACGGTATTTAGAAGCGGGGCCTTTGGGAGGTGATTAGGTTTAGATGAAGCCATGAGGGTTGGATTAGTGTCCTTATACGAAGAGACAGAGAGACCTCTCTCTTCACGTGCATACAAACCGGGAAAGGAACTGCAAGCATACCATGAGAAGGTGGCCGTCTACAAACCAGGAAGCGGGCTCTCACAGGAGCCAAATATGCCGGCACCTTGGTCTTACAATTCCCAGACTCCAGAACCGTGAGAAACACATGCCTACTGCTTGAACCACCCGGTCTATGGTATTTTGTCGTAGCAGCCAGAGCTGACTGAGACAGTGGATTTCATGCATGGTCAGAATCAACAGTGAGATGTGGTCTCCCCAAAGACAAATTCAATTTTAGCTTACAATAACAGAAATATTAATTCTAGAATGATGGAGGTGATGGCTCTGTGTAACTCCACATTGGTGGAACCACCACCTGGAATATTGCCTTAGTACCTGGTGATGGATTAAGGCATCCAGGGGAGTGTGACTGGATTGGTAAAGGCCTCAGTACTCAAACATAAAAGGAACCAGGAAAGTAAACTGGAATATCTAACTTGAAGAAGAAAACACTCAGGGAGAAAATAACAGTTTTTAATACCTGAATGATCATTGCACTGAGGAGGGTTCATACTTGTTTATATGCCTGCAAAGCATACAGACATACAAATGGAAAGAACCAACAAGGAGACAGATTTTTACTTGATTCAAGGAAGGGTTCCTAACAGAACTATCAAAATACAGAATGGCATGTTTGGGGATTTAATAGTTGTCCCAATACTGGAATATGTTATTGACAGTAATCAAACATCAGTCAGATGGGAAGTAGGACAAGGTGATTTGTAAGATGCCACCTCACTCGAAAGGCCATGATTTTAAATTCATGATTTAACCTACTCTTATGTTCGCGTTCATAGTGAAGCTTTGAGAAGCAGCTGTATCTACTCTTGGACATCATAACGTAGGAGCAGAGTTTAGAGGAACACAGCTCTATAGGCCAGGGATTAGCACATTTTTTCTGGGAAGGACCAGATAGCAAATACTTCAGGCTTTGCTGGCCATGCATTTTGAATGGCAACTACTCAACTCTGCTATTGCAGAGCCATAGACAATATGTAAACACACAGACGTGGTTGTGCTCCAATAAAACTTTACTTATGAAAGCAGGTGTCAGGTTAAGATTTGGTTTGTGGACCTTGTCAACCCCTGCTGTGGACGCTAAGCAGGATTCCAGTTAGAGGAGCTGCTTATCCAAGAAATCTACACTCTCTGAGTGTATCCTCCTCCTTTTAGGAATAAAGACTGAAAAGTTAGAGAATGAGCTCATCTTTGCCCAAAGACAAGGAAACCCCAATAGTCCCTGGCTTAGCAAGAGGTAGAGTGAGCTCTGAAAAAGGCACACAAGTTTGTGATAATGGCTTGAAAACATGGAAGAATAGAGAAAAAGGACATGGGTTTTTAGGAAAGATGTTTTTGCTTGACTTTCAAATCTAACTCATGGCACATTGTAAGAAAACAGAAGTGCAACCAGAGGTGCTGTGGAGGCTTTGGTGTGTTGGCCCAGGAACTTCTGAGATCAGCAGTAACTATGCAACAAAATCAGGACTATGCCAGGAACTTCTGTGGCTCTGTTATTGTTCTTAACAACGAATGGGTACCACTGATGTTTTCTGGACCACGGTGAGACCAGACGTAGGTCTCTGACCCTCACAGAACGTGAAGGAACATGTCTTACCACGGGGCAGCTTGACATGCCGCCCTGAATGACTTGGACGATGAAAGTGGTCCATCCATGGTCCTTACCCAGGGTGAGGCCAAGCCAGGCAGACGATTAACATAGACACACGGTTTTTGATCTGAACTAACAAAAATGTTCAACCCACCCCACTCAGCATGCATAAGCAAGCATTATTATAATGGTATGCAAATTGCAGAAACGGCAGACATTCTTTCCAACTCTGTTTTCATTAAAGATTCAGCTTCTTTTTTTTTCCCACAGAATAATAGTAAATGACATGCGAACTTCATATGAACTATGGGTCATGAAAGGATTTAGTATTGGCATCTTTAATCTAAAAAGTCTGGTGCCAGAAAATCAATATGTTTCAGTTGCAGCATTCGAATGCAATTTTCCTCACGTAACAGGGTTTCTTTCTTCCCTTCTTTCTTCTTAGTCTTTTTTTTTTTTTTAAAGAATGAATAATTCCTGTTTTTTCTATGAAACAAGCTGCTGTATTATAAGGTAATGACATCAATAACACATTACATGTAAACAGAAAATGAACAAAAAAATCATTCAAGGCCCTTTTGAAACTGGAGCACTTTTCATCAGCACTATTACAGGTTCCATTCACATTATCGGGTTGAACCATCCGGCATAACCGAGGTGCTGACAAGTCCTGATTACCCAATAACTCCTGGATCCCTTTCAGGCAGGTTCACGCAGAGGACAGGGGTACCAGGCCTTGCTGGGGGGCCGCCGGCCCGCCATGGAGACCTGATCAAGAAACCCAACGCCACTCCCCCCTGCCAGAAACGGGCACGGCCCCTCCTGGGGTGTAACACGGCCTTTCCTTCCCTGTGTTCTCCACGGTTTCAGATGACAACTGTATGATACATCGGGGAGGGCCAGCTAAACCTCCTAAACTCTTCCCCCCAAATGCGACCAGGCTCCAGGTAGGGTACCTACGTGTCACTCACGAAGCAGAATCAACAGAAGAGCTTGGGCCCTCGGGACAAGACGGGGACCCGGTGGGTTAATCGCCTGAACTGCGTGACTGTCTCAAACAACCGGCCACCTGCCTTCCTCTCCTGACTCTGCAGTGACCCTGCTCCCAGGATGCCTCAGACCCTTCCCCACCCCTGTTGTTCACACCACTGGGGGACATTTTCCTCTTTCTGAGGGAACGCTGGTCGAAGCCCAAGCTCTTTGTGCTACTCAACGAACAGGACTGTTCCCTCCTTATGGGGCAGGCAGTGTGGTGGACACTTCTGGCCGGCGGTGGCTATGGTGAAAGCCAGTGGCCCACCGGCCTGCCTGACGTCAGCAGCCCAGGGCACTCCTTCCAAAGACGCAGAGCCTCTGGGAGGGCAGGACCACGGTGCCTCTTCTCCAGATGACTTCTCAACCCTTGCCTAGAAACTGCAGCCCATGGCTTGTGGTGCAGCTGAGCAGCTAAGCTAACCTAAAGCAGCCTTTAAACAAGCAAGCTGCGGTTTTGCCTTTTGGGTGGTAGGTATATCACCATATATTTGACGTAATCTGCGGCTTGGGAGAGATCATATTTTTAAAACAAATTTCTTGGCTCCCAGCTTGGCTCTGGGGCATTGCTGTCTGAGGGACTGGGCTTGCCTAATTAATTCAGGCTCCAGTTTTTTCTCTTTTCCCTTCCTTAAAATCTTTCCACCTACAAAGTCACACACTGATGCATTTGCAAATGTAAGAAAACAAATAGTGTCAGGCTCCTTACGGAAATATTTGAAATTACAATGAGGGTCTGAGAGCGTGGATTGCAGCACATCTTAGCATATGGCCTATGTCTAGCAGCAGGGGCGGTGGTCCAGAGGCTGGTATGGGTTCAAATCCTAGCTCACGGCTTACTGCCGGTGTACTTGGGGAAAGTCTCCTGACCTCTTTGTGCCTCTGTTTCTTACCAGGTAAAACATGTAAAAGGCTTAGAGCAGTGCCTCGTGTAAACACTTGTTCAATGCCAGCTGTTGTTATTAATATGGACAGTCAAACTCTGTGAAGAAAGTTTTAATTGCTCGTGTGTCTTAGAAGATGTTGGTGAATTTTCAGTTTCATCCTAAGGGTAGTGGGAGCCACTGAAGGACCTTGAATAGGGGAGGGACATGCCTGGAATTACAGTCTAAAAGGATCACTCTGAAAGCCAGTCTGTAAGGGCAGAAGTGGAAGCAGGAAGACTTATTGGGTGATTATTACAATAACCAAGGTGGCGTCAAATGGTGCCTTGTACTTGTGCGGGTGGCATGTAGTGGGGAGATTCTGGAGGACTTTCGAGATGGAGCTCATAGGTGCAAATCAAAACCACAACGAGGGCTTCCCTGGTGGCGCGGTGGTTGAGAGTCCGCCTGCCGATGCAGGGGACGCGGGTTCATGCCCCGGTCCGGGAAGACCCCACATGCCGCAGAGTGGCTGGGCCTGTGAGCCATGGCCGCTGAGCCTGCGCATCCGGAGCCTGTGCTCTGCAACGGGAGAGGCCACAACAGTGAGAGGCCCGCGTACTGCAAAAACAAACAAACAAACAAAACCACAACGAGGCATCACCTCACACGGGTCAGAATGGCCATCATCAAAAAGTCTACAAACAATAAATGCTGGCGAAAATGTGGAGAAAAGGGGCCCATCGTACAGTGTTGGGGGGGAATGTAAAATGGTGCAGCCACTGTGGAAAACAGTATGGAGTTTCCCCCAAAACTAAAAATAGAACTACCATATGATTCTGCAATCCCACTTCTGGGTATATATTTTAAGAAAACAAAAACACTAATTTGAAAAGATATATGCACCCCAATGTTCATAGCAGCACTATCTACAACTGCCAAGACATGGAAACAACCTAAGTGTCCATCAACAGACGAATGGATAAAGAAGATGTGGTACATGTATACAACGGAATATTAGTCGGGCATACAAAAGAATGAAATTCTGCCATTTGCAGAAACATGGATGGACCTAGAGGTTGTTATGCTTAGTGTAATAAATTAGAGAAAGACAAATACTGTATGTTATCACTTACATGTGGAAACTAAAAAATAAAACAAATGAATGAATATAACAAAACAGAAATAGGCTAACAGATATAGAGAACAAACTGGTGGTACCAGTGGGGAGAGGGAAGAGGGGAGGGGAAGATAGGGGTAGGGGGTTAAGAGGTACAAACTACTATGTATAAAATAAATAATCTACAAGGATGTATTATTGTACAGTACAGGGAATATAGCCAATATTTTATAATAACTATAAAGGGAGTATAATCTATACAAATATCGAATCACTATGTTGTACACCTGAAACTAATATTATAAATCAACTATACTTCAATAATTATATATATATATATATATATATATATATATATATATATATATATATATCTTAAAACAATCAAAATAAACTTAAAGCAGTAGTCCTCAAACTCCGCTGCACATTAGAATCACCCCAGGAGATTTTAATGATTCTGACACCCAGGCCTCACCCCAGATCAATTAAGTCAGAATCTCAGGGGAAAGGACCCAGGTATCACCAGTTTTTAAAGCTCCCTGGCAATTCCAGTGTGCAGCCAATACTGTGAACCAGTGCTTGGAGCAAACTTGCATCTCATTCAAGGCTTATGTTCTAATACCCAAGGCAAAAATTGAGAGTAGAAAAAGTTACTCTTGATAAATCCTTTAACTGCCCATGAAGTAGAGCGTAAGTGGCTTTGTGCCTGTAGACCTGAACGGTTGATATTAAGTGTAGATGCTTAGTGCACCCAGAAATATAGAGCGCATAGTAAATGGTACATGTGCATGCGAGTTTTGCTATATAAATTACATAAGCAAAAGCACACATTGAATTTCATTCAGGTTATTACAATGCACAGGAAGATGAGTTCCACTATCCACATGCGGAGTTAAAGTGGTGTTCATATAAATGATCAATCTTTAAATTTTGGATGGCCCACTGCTAATTTTAAGATCTGAGAGTTTTCATACCATATCTCTGGTAGTATTTTTACAACTTTCCTGATGTTCACAAAAGCAAGTGGCCTCTTATGTGATGCACAGATCATGGCTGAACCTAGAAGCCAGGTGTCTAGACTCGCAGTGCATTACTGGGCAGGTAGTCAAGCCTCCCAAATCCCCACTGCATCTGACTTCTCCGCCTCACTTTCACTGCTTCCTAGCAAAGCTGCCTTACCCAATTCTGCGGGTCTCTTCTTCCCCTGACATTCAATGTTCGTTCCATTCCCACAGCTTTGTGCAAGCGTTTTCTCCTGCTTGGAATGCCCTTTAAATCCTCTCCACTTGCCCACGACCCCAAAGCCACCCGCCTCTGTGCTCCATCCGTTGTAACTATGGTGCTCTAGTACTGCTCCCTCAGACTCCCAGGATGATTTCTTTCTTCCTTACTCAGCTTGGTGCTCACATTCACTCTTCTGGACGTTTTCTTTGACCTTGATCCATTCCAGCTGGTCAGTTCATCTTTGGAATAATCTTTGACTCATTTCTTCCCTTATTCCCAATATCTAATTCTTCCACAAGGCCTATGGGCTCCATCTTTTGTTTCTTTTAAATTGAAGTATAGTTGATTTACAATATTATATTAGTTTCATGTGTACAACGTAGTGATTCAATATTTTTATAGATTATACTCCACTTATAGTTATTCTAAAATATTGGCTACATTCCCTACAATACAATAAATTCCTGTACAATACAATAAATAGCTTATTTGTTTTATACATAATAGTTTGTACCGCTTAATCCCATACCCCTATCTTGCCCCTCCCCCATTCCCTCTCCCCACTGGTAACCACTAGTTTGTTCTCTGTATCTGTGAGTCTATTTCTGCTTTGTTATATTCATTCATCTTATTTTTAAGATTTCACATATAAGTGATAACAAACAGTATTTGTCTTCTCTGTCTGACTTATTTTACTAAGCCTAGTACTACCCTTGAGGTCTATCCATGTTGCTACAAATGGCAGAATTTCATTCTTTTTTATGGCTGAGTAGTATTCCATTGTCTATATGTACCACATCATCTTTATTCATTCCTCTGTTGATGAGCACTTAGGTCGCTTCCATATCTTGGCAACTGTAAATAATGAGGCTGTGAACTTTGGGGTACATGTGTCATTTTAAACTAGTGTTTCTGTTTTCTTTAGGTACCTATGAGTGAAAATGCTGGATCATATAGTATTTCTATTCTTAGTTTTTTGAGGAACCTCCATACTGTTTTCCACAGTGGCTGCACCAATTTACATTCCCACCAACAGTGTATGAGGGTTCCCTTCTCTCTACATCCCCACCAACGTTTGTTCTTTGTTGTCTTTTTGGAGATAGATGTTCTGACAGGTATGAGGTGATATCTCACCATGGTTTTGATTTGCATTTCCCTGATGATTAGTGACATTGAGGATCTTTTCATGTGCCCGTTGGCCATCCGTATGTCTTCTTTGGAAAAATGTCTATTCAGAAATTCTGCCCACTAAGGGTTTTTTTTTTTTTTTTTTCTTTTTCTCTTTATACTGAGTTGTATGAGCTGTTTATATATTTTGGATATTAACTCCTTATCAGTCATATCATTTGCAACCATGTTCTCCTATTCAGTAGGTTGTCTTTTTGTTTTGTTGGTGGTTTCCTGTTCTGTGTGAAAGACTTTAAGTTTAGCTAGGTCCCATTTGTTTATTTTTGCTTTTATTTCCTTTGCTTTAGATGACAGATCCAAAAAAATACTGCTAAGAAGGATATTTTATTTTTAAGGTTAGCAAAGGAAAGGTATGCATGTACCCATATTACTGTGGTCAAGGGAGTTAAATGTGTCTTCTGTCAGGTCTCCAGGTGCCTGTGGGGGAGATGAGATGGACCTAGGAGGAACCGCCATGTTTCCAGTTTTTCTGGAACTTTGGAGCTGCTCTGTGTTCTTTTCCATACCAGATACCCCCAAGCCTCAGGACTGTCTTGGCTATGGCCTGGCAGTATTCACAAGCCTTGGTAAACCAGTGGGCCACCCACGGTTATAATTCATCCTTGAATCCTGGACACTGCAGTCTGTAATTAAGAAACAAACCAAGACCAAACAAAACAAAATAAAAACATTCTGCCAGACTGGCAGTGGCTCTATGGGGCTCAAAAGTAGCTCTACTGAAATTCTGCCAGTGATTGTGGTAAGTTGTTATTGTATCTGAGTTTCACAAAGAGGGAAACCTGAGCATCTAAACAACCGTTTATCACGGGGAGAGAGATGATGAACACCATCTTCTGTACTTGATGAAGTTTCAGCCGTGCGGTGGGTGCCTGTGGTGTCTGCCCAGCTGAGGCCATGGGGGATGAGAGGGAAAACCAGAAGTCAGACAGGACTTGGGCTTCCCTGGGGGCTCTTACTCATCAGAGCCGTTGGTTTACTTACTCTTTGGGCTAGCACAAAAATTAACTGAAGCTCAGGTTTGCTATCATTGTCAATGATCATGTTTTAGCTCAGTTGTAGTCATTACTGAACCCAGAGGCCTGTGACAAAGTTAGTCAGCAAGGTTCACTGTTTGTTTTTTTTTAAATTGACTGAGCTATAGTCGATTTGCAATGTCGTGCTTAATTTCTGCTGTACAGCAAAGTGACTCAGTTATACACATATACATTCTTTTTCATATTTTTTCCATTACGGTTTATCACAGGATATTGAATATAGTTCCCTGTGCTATACAGTAGGACCTTGTTGTTTATCCATCATAAATATAATAGTTTGCATCTGCTAACCCCAAACTCCCACTCCATCCCTCCCCGCAAACCCCCTCCTCCTTGGCAGCCACAAGCCTGTTCTCTGTGTCTGTGAGTCTGTTTCTGCTTTGTAGATAAGTTCATTTGTGTCATACTTTAGATTCCCCACATAAGCGATATCATATGGTATTTGTCTTTCTCTGTCTCACTTACTTCACATAGTATGATTATCTCCAGGTCCATCCATGTTGCTGCAAAACGGCATTATTTCATTCTTTTTAATGGCTGAATAATAAGAGCACTTCGAAGAATCAGATTAAAGGGGGTTGGCAAACTCATGAGGATAAAATCAGTGTACATTTTCTTTGCTTCTTGAGCCACCATCTCTCTGAGCTCGGTTTTTCTCACGTGCAAATGCGGACACTGATACCTCCCCAAGTTGTTTTGAGTGAACAAGGCTCCAGGGCTGGACCGCTGTGTGCGCCAGGGGGCTCTATGTGGAAGGGACCACGGAGCCCCCGGGAAAGAACGCAGGCTCTGACGGGCATGGAGGTTGGAGCCGTCCTGAGGAGGGCATCCAACCTGCTTGCTCTTCAGATTATCTTCCAGGCCAGCCTCTTAGAACCTGAGGCTGGAGGATGCAAACAAATGCTTAACAAGCTTTTCTCTCTCACACATACACATGCGTTCTGTGACTGGAGAACAGTACACCTTAGACCCAAACTACTCAAGTGAGGGGTGAGAGGAATTGTTCTCACAGGACCTAGTGTAACCTCTGCCCAGCTTTGGTGAGGACTCACTTTTTTGTTCTAACGGTTTAATTGAGATATAATTCACATAACGTAAAGTTCACCCTTTTAAGGTATACAATTCAGTGGTTGTGAGTATATTTACAAGGGTGTGCAACCATCACAATTATCTAATTTGGGAACTTCTTCATCGTCCCCCAAAGAAAACTCAGTAACTCCCCATTTTGCCCTGTCACAGCCCCTGGCAACCACGCATCTATTTTTTGTCATATATGTTTATTTTGGACACTTCATCTAAATGGGATCATATAATATGTGCCTTCTTTCACTTAATGTTTTCGAGGCTCATCTATGTTGTAGCATGTGTCAGCAATTTATTTTTTATGGTGGAATAATATCCCATTTTATGTTTACCCATTCATCCACATTCATTTTTCCATTTGCAAGTGATAAACATTTGGGCTGTTTCTAAATTTTGGCTATGATGAATAACGCTGCATAAACTTTCATGTTCAAGCTTTTGTGTGAACACATTTTCAGTTCTCTTGGCTATGTCGTCGAGAACCGCCAGACCATTTTCCAAAGCTGTTGCACCATCTAAAATTCCCACTGCAAGGGCTTCCCTGGTGGCGCAGTGGTTAAGAATCCACCTACCAATGCAGGGGACACGGGTTTGAGTCCTGGTCTGGGAAGATCCCACATGCCACGGAGCAACTAAGCCCGTGCACCACAACTACTGAGTCTGCGCTCTAGAGTCCGCGAGCCACAACTACTGAAGCCCGTGCGCCTAGAGCCTGTGCTCTGCAACAAGAGAAGCCACCACAATGAGAAGCCTGCGCACCACAACGAAGAGTAGCCCCCGCTTGCTGCAACTAGAGAAAGCCCGCGCCCAGCAATGAAGACCCAACATAGCCAATAAATAAATAAATAAATAAATTAATTAATTTTTAAAAAAAAAAACGTAAAATAAAATTCCCACTGCCATGTGCAAGGGTCTCAAGTGTCTCCACATCTTTGCTTACACTTGCTATTGTTGACTTTTTGGTTTTAGCCATCTTAGTGACCATGAAGTACGATCTCATTGTGATCATGACTCACTTTTATTTATTCAGCTTGGCTTCTGAATGAACTTCATCTGAGGACTCATGTCCTAAAAAATTCATGGCCACTATTTCTTTTCTTTTTCATGCTTTCTATTTTCTCTTTTTGTGCCATTTATTAGATGGATGTTGGAAATTCTGGATATGTCCTCAGGTTTCTTAACCTTTTTTTTTTTTTTTAATACTTTCCATCTCATTATTTATCTTCTAGCTCAGGGATTTATTCTGCACTTGAGTCCAGTATGCTGTTCAGCTTAGCTGTTGAGTATTTAACATTGTCCCCACTGTCAATGGCTTCAGCCACAGTGGAGGCAGTACCAGTGTCAGGCTAGAGAAGGTATCTTTGGCACAGGTGCTAGCACCATGGGCATCAGCCCTGTGATCACGGAGGTGGAGAAACACCTTCCAGAAGCCCCAGAAACAGCCATGATCTAAGAGGGCCAAGCAGAAGGAAAATGACCCACATGGGCAAAGTTGGTGAGTACATGTGAGACATCCACAGGAGATGCCAGGAAACTTATGTGTGTGAAGCTGGGGACTCCTGAAAAACGTTGGCATTGAAGGGGAGGACCAGAAAGAATCCTATAAAGGAGACTGACACCAGAGAAATCTTGGCAGGTGGAGCTTGAGGAAATCTGAGGATTAAATGAGATGATGTACACAAAAATTTCCTAACACATACAAAAGGGGAAATGGGGGGTTGGGATAAATGAGGAGTTTGGGATTAACAGAGACACACACTACTATATATAAAACAAGTAACCAACAAGGACCTACTGTACAGCACAGGGAGTTCTACTCAGTATTTGGTAATAACCTGTAAGGGAATAGAATCTGAAAAAAATAGATATATATGCATAACTGAATCACTGTGCTGTGCACCTGAAATTAACACAACACTGTAAATCAGCTATACATACTCCAATGAACAAAAACTGCCTAACACAGAGTCAGTCATGTAAAAGGCCCTCCTACGTTCCCTGAATATGTACCTGAAAATACAAAGAACGGCTAGCTTGGTCTTCATGCCCCAGTCTCTGTACCAGCCACCAAGGGGATGTCCTGTCAACCCTCACAGGTGGGGGGCTTCCCCGAGAATCATTATGTTCCCTCCTTTTTCAGCCTTTATGAGCCCATTACAGAAAGCTTTGCCTCCCTTGATTCTTCTCAGAGAACCGCCCTCCACATATGGGGTCCCTGCAGGATGGCTGCACCATAAGACCTTGTCCCCTTGGCTCCCTGAATGAGCCCGGAGGACATCAGACTGGACAGTCATATTCCTTCTTCTAGAACCTGGAGGGAATGACCCTGAGACTCAGTCATTCTGCTAACAGTGAGACCAGGAGGCCACATGGGATGAGGAGGTTGCGTGTGCACAGGACAGCGTCCTGCACCCCGTGGAAAGCAGTGTCACCAGGCCCACGTCAGCCTCCTGCCCCTGCAAAAGCGCCGTCTAGAAGTTTACAGCATCTTAATCCTTTTCCACATGGAGGAGCACATGTGTGTGCTGAACAAATGATCACGCAAGAACGTGATCATGTAGAAAACAGTGTCATCTTTTGTCCCACAAGAGTGTTTATCAGATACACTGCGGAAGCGCTAATGGAAGCACAGGTTAAATTTAGAGCCGCACTTGACTTCACGCACCATCTTCTCCTGGGGCAGAAACCACGTTCTCAGTGGGGCAGAAACTATGACACTATGAAGCCTGCTGAAATGAACAGAGTTCGGTGTTGAAATCGAAGCAAATGAACTAAATATCGATTTGACGTACATTTAATGCCATGCATAGTTGTAATTATGTTGCATGGCAATTAGACACAGAGGCAAACTCTTCAGGGGGATTCATACAATTATTACGACTTTTCCACAGTCAGCTGTAGTGGAGGAGGGGGGCGAGTGATTCTCAAAAAGGAGAGAGAAAGGAGTTAATATCTCCTAGTCATGAACTTGCTAAGCAAAATCTCTTAACCTGATTTTTGTGCCACCGAACCTTCAGTTGGCTTTGAGGCTTGTGAACCCCTTCTCAGAATAGGGTTTCATAAGATAAACTATATGGTATTACAAAAGAAACCAGTTTTATTAAAAGACAGTTAAATACACATTTTAAAATTTATCACAGAGTAATAGACGTTCCTCTTTATTAACTCATTAAATAACATATTAGTGGTAGGTCTTAACAACTAGCATAACTTTGAAATAGTGATGAGAATGAGTAATATTTTGAGATACTGTAACAATTTAAATGTGATATAAGAAAAGTCACAGGTGCCGCCAGTACTATTATGGTTGGTTCCCTCCATTCAAAATCCTAAATTTCAGTTAGGAGTGAGTGATAATGAAGATACAACTTTTTTTTTTTTCCCTATCAATGCTGAAGGATCCTCTGAATCTATGTTAAAGAAGCCTGTCCTGAGGGGAGAGATCAAAAGCAATTAACCATCAGGACTTCCCTGGAGGTCCAATGGTTAAGACTCTGCACTTCCACTGCAGGGGGTGCGGGTTTGATCCCTGGCCAGGGAAATAGGCTCTCACATGCCCAAAAAAAAAAAAAAAAAAAAAAATTGTACATTAAAGGAGACAACCATCACTCTCCAGGAAATGTTCCCTAAATGTTAATTATTTGTTGTACCAACAAAAGCTGCATGAATAATAACAAGTGTTTTCATGTCACCTAAAACTGAGCTAATACACTGATTGTGTTAGAGTAAGTCACTTAATGCCACCCTCCAGGAAACAGTTTTAATAACTGCACAAGTCAATGATATCCCCAACGTGAACGGTGCTGCCCTTGTGCAGTGCACGTCAGCACAACCAGACAGGGCAGCCTTGCCATGAGGCCCTGCATGACTGCAACATTAGTTCTTGCTCAGATGCTCCAGTTCCCTCCTGGCATTTGGAATCAGGACCGACCTCTTCCGTCTGAGTAAATCCCTGTTTATTTGGATGATCTGGGGAGGGTTGAAGAGGTCTCCAACCTCCTGAATCAGGTTGTCCATAGCGGTTACTGGAAAGCCCAATGGAATTCTCCAGTTTTCATCCCCGAGCCCTCCCAGGGAAGCTGGGAAGTTCTGTTCCTTCTTGGAATCTGCAGACCCCATGCATCCAGCCTCCTGGGCCACCCACGTCCAAGACAGGTGAGGACTGCAGATATTCCCAATGTGGTGTCACACCTGGGACAGGAACTAGAGACCAGCCTAAACTCACCACTGCCCAAATCACTGGCCTGAGATTTGATTCTCAAACACAGACACACGAGTTGTTAAGAGAACGTGGGAACAGCCCTTGCTGGTTCTTTATCACTGTATCTAAGCCTAGTTTTTAAGCATACACTAGAGGAAAAGACGTGGTAGCAACTCTTAATAAAATTATATGAATGTTTACATAATCGAAATAGCTCTTTTGTAAGCTGGACAAATAAATACTACTGCCGCCTCAGTCTGACCCACTGCTTTGAAGAAAGAACGCGTGCTTAGCTGTCCTCTGTCCTATGTTACAAAAGAAAAGCCCCTTTCTCTGGAATATCTGAATCATCCACTGGCAGTTTCTCAAGGAAAACAGAGTAAATTAAAAACTAATGTTTCTCATATGTATGTATACACAACACAGAAGTGAACGCTTGCCTCACCAGGCATTAAAAACAGTCGAACCCATCCATCATTACAAAAAGCCGCTAAAAAAGTAGATATGCTAGGACAACATCAAAAAATTCTGAAAACAATCTCCTGGATAAAGACAGATGTCCTTGTCTAATTAATCCCATGCATGAGATTAGACTGAAGGACGAGGAAAAAAGAAACTGGATCAACTCTTGCTTTTAACAGGGGACAAGACAAAAGGAAAGAAGTAATACTTTCTAGTCCTGATATCTTAGGAAAGGGAAAAAAACACAAAACCTCACGAAGATCTGCTTTTTCCTGCCCATGATTATCTTCTCCTCATGAATTAGGTTTCTGATAAAAGCTGCTTCAGATTACAAGAAAACAAACCAACCATGATGCTTATGAGTTCATATTACATTACATCTCTGTAGAGAAGGCAGGAAAGCCTTTGACCAGTCTAAATCCAAAATAAAATTAAAAGTAAACTGTAAGTTGGGAAAAAGAAAAGCGGCTTTTGGATTCTCTGTTTCTTCCAACTCCGCGATACTGGGGACGGGGACGGGGACAGGGAGGTTGCTGGGTTACGTGCACTGATTACAATCTCCTTTCTTTCTCTAGGGTACCACATTTCAGGTATTGGTCTGATTATCCTGCTGGTGGGGAACCTAGACCTTAATTCCCCTACTGTATTCTAAACCAGTTATTATTTTTAACCATTTGAGAATATGAAGAAAGCAAGGAATTCTCTCATAAGAAAGATGTACCCAGGCACATACAATCATGCCACCCAACACACAGGGGCATGGGTGTCCTATAGTCTCTATCCTCACAAGTCTCAGAAGTCCAGATAAGTCAGATGAAGGGCCTGGGTCTTTAGCTGATTTTACTGGCCACTTAACTCCTTCTGTAGACCACAGACACTTGGGAAAGGAGAGCCCTATACCAAACGCAAAGTCTCCGGGAACCGTCTGGGTCCACGGGCCTTAGGGACCTCCTTCCATGATATTCCAAGAACTATTTCCTTGCCTGTGTGAAACATCCTCTCCAGATCAGGTGGGAAGGAAAGCACTGCTGCGGATGGCATACTGAAGAGATGGCTGGTTCACTTAACCGATCGCATGGATTCAGGCCAGAAAACAAGAGTCACAGGACTTCCAAATTACAACCGGTAACAATGACATGGACCAGTTCACGGGTCAGGCTGGAGATCCACCCTGAGAATCATTGAATTAAATAGTAAAACAATTTGGACAGGGAATCAGCTGATACTCCCAGGTACAGTAAGGTTTTTTCCCCTCAGTGACCCAGATCATTCCTATCCTTCTCTTCCTTGAATAATATACTAAACCTTTACCACCAAATAATTAAAATAAATGAACTAAGAATTTTGGATATTTACTACCTGCCAGGTACCATGTTAAGCACTTTCACATACAGACTCATTTTAACGTCATATCAATGTCAAGAAGGAAGTCCAGTTAAAATCAGAATTTTATAGATGATGACACAGAGGCACAGGGACATAATTTACCTGAGGCCCCAAAGCTAGAAAATGGTGAAGTTATTTGCCATCCACCTTTTCTCATGGATATGGTGATCTCAGTTTTCCTTTAAGCGGGAGCTTCCAGCAAAACCCTCATTCCCAGCTTCCTTGGTACGGAAAGAGTCTTTCTGGATGCTCCAGGCCTGCTTGCCCTTCAGATTTTCTGCTGTGGGTGAGAGGATTTTTCTTTTGTTCTTTTTTATTTTTGGACATTTCATGATGCTTTAATCTTTTAATCCTTTTCTAAGTTTCTTCTTTCAAGGCTCACCTTGAGTTTTGCTTCTTTGGGTATCTGACTGTCCCAGCGTTTATCATATTATGTTGGATTATGTATCCTTGAATGCACTTTTATTGGACAGTCAATAGCCATGGACACATTTCTGCAAATAAGACATACAGATGGTCAAAAGGCACATGAAAAGATGCTCGACGTCGCTAATTATTAGAGAAATGCAAATCAAAACTACAATGAGGTATCACCTCTCACTGGTCAGAATGGCCATCATCAAAAAGCCGACAAACAATAAATGCTGGAGAGGGTGTGGAGAAAAAGGAATCCTCCTACATGGTTGGCCAGAATGTAAATTGGTGCAGCTACTATGGAGAACAGCATGGAGGTTTCTTAATAAAACTAAAAATAGAGCTACTACATGATCCTGCACCCCCACTCCTGGGCATATATCTGGAGAAAACTGTAAATATAGGCAGAAAAGATGCATGCATCCCAACATTCATTGCAGCACTATTTACAACAGCCCACACAGAAGCAACCTAAATGTCCATCCACAGAGGAATGGATAAAGAAGATATGGTATATATATACAACAGAATACTGCTCAGTCATAAAAAAGAATGAAATAATGCCACTTGCCAGCAACATGCGTGGACCTAGAGATTATTATACTAAGTGAAGTTAAGTCAGATGAAGACAAATAACATGATATCACTTATATGTGGAATCTAAAATGATACAAATGAACTTACTTACAAAACAGAAAGAGACTCACAGACATAGAAAACAAACTTATGGTTACCAAAGTGGAAAGGTGGGGAGGGATAAATTAGGAGTTTGGGATTAACAGACACACACTACTATATACATAAAACAGATAAGCAACAAGGACCTACTGTATAGCACAGGGAACTCTACTCAATATTTTATAATAACCTATAAGGGATAAAAATCTGAAAAGGAATATACATATACATAAATACATACATATATATATATTATATACACACACATATACACACACACATATACATATAACTGAATCACTCTGCTGTATACTTGAAACTAACATGATATTGTAAATCAACTATACTCCAATAAAAAAAAGTGCTAGGTCAAAAAAACCAGCCATGGACATTTACTGAATTGGTCAACAAGACAATCTTTTGAGAACCCCCTAGTGTATGAGGCAAAGCTCCCCTTCCTCTGGATCCTCCACACACGCCTCTCCACCTCCTGATACTTCTGAACCCTCTGGTGGTTGCTGGGGGTGGTGGGAGGAGGGTCGTGGAAGCTGTTCTCAGCATGGCCCTTTCTGCTTCTGATGATCTGCCTCACATGTAGGTTGGATCCAACATCAGCACTGGTACCTCAGTCAACACAGAGGCAGAAAAAGTCCCATTTTACTATCTTACCATAGCAATAAAGGTAGGCCACTGAGACATCAGAACTGTAGGCAGGGCCTGAGAAAATTATCAGTTACAACTTAGGAGAACACAGCCCTGCATCATTAGCCAGATCAAACTGAAAAATGCTGTGAGATTGGGCCTCTTCTTAATCTTACTTTACAATGAAAAAAGTGAGGAACACAGAAGTTAAATCACCCAACATCACACAGCAGGTACAGCCAGAATTTGAATCCAAGGGCTTCACAGCTCTGGTTCTTAACCATTACACTACCCACGCTGCCTCTAGCATAAGAGAGCTTCACGGTAAATGGTAACATATAGATCTACTGCTTAGGGTTATATATGGTTCTTTTGGGAAAATGAACAGATTAAGAATGTCTTCGGAGGAAAACGCATAGGAAATACTTTCTGGTGTCCCATGAGGTTATAGCACATGACTGGTCATGAAGCACCAGGCTAACAGGCCCTTGGTTACCGACCTCTATGCCATGGAACCCTGTAATAAAGAGCAGAGCAGGGGGAGGGTGGGGAATGAATCTGGGAGATAATCTGCAAAGCTTATGAATTTTTCTTCTCTTTTTACAGGAGCAGGAGGGGAAAAGACTGGGAAAGGTGGAATACATTGCCAACTGGCCTCCAGGAAGTTTCCACCAGCAGGGGCAGGCATGGGGAGAACCCTCTGCCTTAGGTGCTTCTCCTGGATGACAGAACCTCCTCTGGGGTTTGGCTCTCACCATCCGCCCTAGTCCCAAGCCTTTGCAGCACCCACCATTGTCCCTCTGGCCCCCTGAGGAAGCTGACATCTGGGCTGCCCAGCTCCGAGGTTCCTCTTTCGGCTCTTCTATCAGCTGTACAACCAATTCCCTACATTAAATTCCTTCTGTGAGAAATAACTGGAATGGTGTTTGTTTGTCCTTACTGGATGCCAACCGATGGACAGCTGGAATGAATTCAAGACTAACACTTGCCTAAGGTCACACAGTAAGTACTGAAGTTAAGTTCTGGTGGTCCAAATGTCTCTCTCCAAAACCTAAACCTTTCCCATGAGAAATGTCCCTCCTCAGTGAGGACCCAAAGTTTAAAGTTTCATTCTTAGCCAATGACAAAATAACGAAAATATATTAAAAAAAAAAATCTTAGGACCTCCCTGGTGGCACAGTGATTAAGAATCCACCTGCCAATGCAGGGGAGGCGGGTTCGAGCCCTGGTCTGGGAAGATCCCACATGCCATGGAGCAACAAAGCCCACATGCCACAACTACTAAAGCCCGTGTGCCTAGAGCCCATGCTCTGCAACAAGAGAAGCCACTGCAATAAGAAGTCTGTGCACCACAAGAGCAGCCCTCGCTCGCCACAGCTAGAGAAAGCCCGGGCCCAGCAATGAAGACCCAGCACAGCCAAAAACAAATAAATAAATAAATATATTAAAAAATAAGAATTGGAATTAAAAAAAATCTTAATCTTCAGTTTTTTATTTTATTTTCTTTACACTGAAATTATTTTTATTAGTTTGTTTTGCCTTTTAAATATAGTCATTATTGTACAGAAATTTAAAATTTTTATGTACTCAAACTTAACAGTATTTGCCTTTACAGTTTCTGTATTTCATGGCGTGCTTACAGTTCTTTAATTCTGACTCTTTTGGCAAGTTCCAATTTGCTCATGAAATTCTTACAGATGCAGGGCTCTTTCCTGGCAAACAGGTTGCATTTTCCTTGATGAATTCTTCGGTGAGTATCTCTTCTTACCTCCTCTGAATTTATTGTTGCTTGACACTCATACTGTCACCAAAGGTGAGGAGACTTACTGCAGGGAATGAAGTCCTTCAAATAAATGATTGGGGTCAGGATGGAGTCCTGATTAGCCACTTCTGGTTGTGACACATGTGAAACTGGGCCCCAGGGTTCTCTGCTTGAATTGCAAAAATGCAACTAGGTTGTGGCCCTGTGAGACTGGCACGGGTAGTGGGGAGAACCAGTTCTTCATTTTGGTGGCAGAGAACAGATGCGAGAAGGACACACACACACACACACACACACACACACACACACGCGCGCGCGCGCGCGCACACACACACATGCACACACACACGCAGCTGCTTAAGCCAGAACTCCTGAGCCTGAGATGTTTCCATCATATACAGATAGGACTGTGAACAGGGATGGACATACCAGGTGATGATGGTTTTAGACAAATGGGATGAGTTATTGCCATAGACACACACAAGCTGTTGTCTATCTCTGGATTTTCTTAATGGAGTTACTCCAGCCTTGGGAAATAATTTTCTTTTTGTCCAGAGTTCTGCAAGGTGTTATGTAAACTTGGAAAATGTCTTGTTGTGTGTTGGTTAATGTGCATTCCTCCTGTAGACACCAGTATCCATACCATGACATCAACTACAACAGAAACATTAAAAATGTTAATAGCAACTAACCTTTGAGGGCTCACGATAGGCCAGGCTCTATTTCCAGTGGTTTACTGTAACACACTGATCCTCTTAACAGCTTGATGAAGGAGGTACTGTTGTAACTTTATCTTACGATGAGGAAACTGAGCACGAGGAGGTAGAGTCACTTGCCCAAAGGAACAGAGCCAGTGAGGGCAGAGCTGGCGTTTGAACCCTGACAGGTCGGTGCCTTTGCCCACAAGTCTGACTGCATACTCACTCTCCAAGATGTGTCTCAACTTGGACATAGGCGTATGTTGGAAAATCACGCGTGCACCATCTGACCTGGCCGTGACCACACAGCGAGGGTCATTAATACCTTTTGGTCCCATGTGACAAGCAGGCCAACTCCCTTTACTGGCCGTCTGGGATCTTTTTCTGTTCTTGAGGGAGCCTCTCACACACTGTGCTTATTTTGTGCTACATTTTGGGGGGCCCTTCAGTTTCACGGACCCTGAAGGCATTTTCAGGCTAATGCTAAGGCAAAAGCTATTTCTAGGTGACCAGCCCTGAACAGTGAGGACCACTTTTTCTCATAACCCAGTCCTACCACTAAAATAAAGGGCACGTTTAAACAAGCCCATTTTGAAACCAACCCTTCATCCCCCCCCCTCTTGCCAGCGGGGACAGCTGACTGTATCAAAGGGAAGGGAGTGCCTGACGAGTCTGCTTTCTGAGGACTTTGGTTTCTGAGGATTTGAGAAAGCAAAGGAGGGAGGGATTAATCTAAATCTTCTCCTGCCCAGCTCCATCTGTGATGTGAAGCTCGACAGAGCAATGCCAGCTCCCTCTTGTTTTAGAAGGACTTTTTCGTCTCATAATCTACTGTATAAAACTACAAAGGTCTGTGTCTACAGGCTTTTCCCCATCTCCTTTCCCTCCCTCAAAGGAAGACAGGGCCTGGTGTTTGGCTTCCGCCTTAAGAGAAAATGTTCATGGACGTGGTGACGTGACCCAGCCCACAGAGGGGAGGGCTTGGTGTGTGGCCACTTTGCCTTTACACTCTGGACATTGGGAAGGACTGGCCCAAGGTGGGCATTCCTTGGATCCATTTCCAAATCCCATTTTGGTGGGATGGGGGTGTGAGAGGGTCAACTCACCAACTGGTGGCCCTTCCCTAGCTTCACAAAGAGGGGTGAGGAGCATCCCTTGTAGCCTTATTTATTTATTTTGGTGAGGTTTTTTGTGGTACACGGGCCTCTCACTGCTGTGGACTCTCCCGCTGCGGAGCGCAGGCTCAGCGGCCATGGCTCACGGGCCCAGCTGCTCCACGGCACGTGGGATCCCACCGGACCGGGGCATGAACCCGTGTCCCCTGCATCAGCAGGCGGACTCTCAACCACTGCGCCACCAGGGAAGCCCCCTTGTAGCCTTATTAAATAGCCAAATTCCCTCTTAGTGACGAGAGAGCCAACTTCCCTCCTCAGCAATCCCTGAAGCAGAGTATTCTGCAAGCAAGGAGTGGGGAGTCTGAGAAACAGTCTCTATCAAGGTTTGGCCAAACAATGGGAGGAAGGCTTACCCTCCTCTTCCCACGTTATTAGAAACAAAGTTGTATTAAATTGGTAAAATTTTAATGAGAGGAACCCCGTAAGAGGAGGAAAGTTAAAGTCCCAGGTTAAAGATTAATATTCCAAGTTCAGAACAAAAGGATGCTCTTTTGTGGTTCTCTGCTTATACCTCTGAATGTAAACATTGTTCTGAGAGACATTTTTTCTTTGCCAGATCTTTAAAGGGTAATAAATTAGCCCGTGGACAGCCATACAAGCTGCTACTAGATGTGAATGGGAATGCGTCTGAAGAAAAGGCTGACTTTCAATCAAAGTCTATTGAAAGAATGGTTGGATTTTCTGAAGAAGCATGTTGTGCCTATTAAGCAACTTACAAAAGGGGCCATTTCCTTGATTTATGTTTGGTTGCTATAGAGATCCTGCGGCCCAGACTGGCAGGTGAAGCTCCCCTCCGACAATCTCAGAGGTTTTTCTTAGTTACCCTCGGAGGCCAAACACAGCACTGGGTAAAAGGCAGGGTGCAAACAAGCTGTGTGTGTTAAAAAAAAAACATCAAACATCTGGCTCAAGCATTTTCACACATCTCTCTGAAATGATGACTTATATGCAAGACTCAGGGGCAAGCATTCTTGTAGCCCTTATAAACATGAGTACAAAGAAAAGTTCACTGTCCTATTTGGGACCATTAATGGCTGATTTCTGTAAGTGCAGCTCATTGCTTAAATTTTTTGCAGAATGCACCGCGTTCAATGTTGGCACTCTATCTTTGAGGATGGCTGTGCCTTCATGATCCCGTGGGAGAGACACAGGTGTGTCTCAGTGTGTGTCTTTGTGCATATCTGTGTTGAGCAGGTGGATTAGCACCACTGCATGTTAATTCTGGAGGGATCGTAAAGATAATCTTGCCTCGCCTCTCTGTTTTCTGAGAGGGGGAAAGGAGGGGATTTGCCCAGCGTGACACGGGTGGTCTGTGCCAGAGCAGAGCTGTCTCTGCCAATACTCTTGCCATCATTCCCCTACCTTGTGAGTGGGCCCCAGAAAATTCCGGGGTCAGAGGTGGGGAGAGGGCTTGTATATTGATGATGGGGTAATTTCACATGTAATTCTCAAGGAAAACATTATCCCTGGGTCAAAGACAGTCCACAATTTAAGTTCTGGGGGAGAGGGAGAGAAGAGGGCTGGCGAGAGGAGAAACAGAGGGGTGAGCGGGAAGCTAAGGACACGCTTCACTGTCAACGGCCCTTATACAGGGAACGACGTCCGAGAAAGAGGTCAACGCAGCCCGAGAGGCTGGTATCAACTGATGACGCACCATCTCTTCAAGGAGGCAGAAGGCATGGGTGGGGGCACTTCTGACCCTGAACCAAACCATGTGCCCACGTGGAGGCTCCTGGATCAGGGGAACTCCTTGTAAAGCCTTCTGAGTGTCTGGGGAAGACCATGAAGGAACCTTCCTCCCTGGTCTTGAGGTGTACGGTCTGTGTCCTTTAACACGTGTATTAGTCAGCTCAGGCTGCTAACAAAATGCCACAGACTGGGTGGCTTGAACAGCAGTCTGGAGGCTGGGAAGCCAAGACCGAGGTGCTGGGGCATCATTTCTTCTAAGCCCCATCTCCTTGGCCCATTGATGGCCATCTTCTCTGGGTTCCTCGACACGGTCTTCTCCCTGTGCGTGTGTGTCCTAATCTCACAAAGGACAGCGCGTCAGATTGGAGTAGGGCCCACCCTGATGACTTTATTCAGCCCTGATGATCCCTTTAAAGGCTCTCTCTCCAAAGACAGTCCCATGGCTATAGGTACTAGGGTGTGTGACTTCAACATCTGAGTCTTGGGCAGACACAATCCAGCCCATAACTCACAGTTACAAGAGATTTCTATGGGAAGAATCCAGCCCTTCGCCGGCCTGAAGAACCCCAGAGGACGCATTCTGCAGAAGGCTGTGTCCTCAAGCCCCCAAACCCAGGCCCCAGAGGACGTGTTCTGCAGAAGGCTGTGTCCTCAAGCCCCCAAACCCAGGCCCCAGAGGGAATTTCCACAGGCCCTGCCAGTACCTGCCAGAGCCTTTTCCTGATTTCCAGTAAAGCCAGGATTTCTTCACAGCTCAGAGCTGTGGTGACATCCTTTCAGCCACTAGGAATTCCTGGAAGTCTCGTTCCCCACAAGGTCTTGGAGCCTTTTGGCTAAGAACTGTTTGCTAGTGGTTGAAAATGAATCCTTTGGTTCCATTCCAAAAATAATTTATGGCTTATTCCCTTGCTCTCCCATACTTCCAAGAAACTGAAGGGAATGGCCCGGAGTGGGGGTGGGGGGAAGAAATCCTGTTCCTCCCTCCTACTCCTTTATTATGCCACAAACATTTGTTAATAGAGCAATTATCTTTTGAGCTGTAAAGGCTAAGTAAGTCTGAGGGAGAGGGGGTGAAGGAGAGGTGCAATTCTTCAAGCTTAATGAAGTCAAGTGAGATTATTTCAAGTGGATGTGAGTTATGGCGGACAGAATCCTTTTTTGCTGAAGTTTAGTAAATAATGACATACCATTCTGTTGATCTAAACCTCCTTGCAGCTCAGTTTTGTCAGACTACATACACAAATACACAATAAAGACATCTGTGGACAACTGTGGCCTTTTAGAAAGGTAACTCTTTGTGGTTGAGAGGTGGTTGGCGGTCATGGGAACATGCATACGTCGTCTCTTTGATAATCCATAGTTTATGAAGCTGTCTTCATCAAGCGTTTGCCAAGAGTCCACCACTGTGCCCAGTACTTCTGTATTTTTGGCCGTACCACAGGGCATGCGGGATCTTAGTTCCCCGACCAGGGATCACACCCAGGCCCCCTGCAGTGGAAGCACAGCGTCCTAACCACTGGGCTGCCAGGCAAGTCCCATGCCCGGTACTTTATACGCTTATCTTATTTCAACCTCACAGTATCCGTGTGAGAAAAGTCTTCTTTACCATTTTTGGCAAATGAGCACGTAGGGTCAGACACACTAAGGAACATGACTAGGATTCCACAGCGTGTGGGAGGTAGAGCTAGTATCTGAATTCAGCTTCGGCTCTAAACCTGGTCTCTAACCTTCTACCGGGCACATCTGAACAGGCTTCTCTGCTGGTCCAGGCATCTACATGTACTTGGACACCATGAAACACGGCCTCAGTGGTGGAACGTTATAACTGGGTTAACACCATCCTTGGCTCACAGGATTATTATCCTAGAAGTTCAGGCCTCCAAATATAGGTGAAGTACAAGGAATGAGGAGTAATAGAGGGCTCTGGTCCTCTGCCTGTTGGAAAATGGCCATCGAATGGGAACTTGCATAAAAGACAGAGTTAAGGAGAAGAGGACAGGTGGGGTAAAGATCAACGTCTCAAATTTCTACAGGGACCACTGAGAGCAGAAATTGAATCTTTAGGAGAAAAAGCACAGCTCCAAAGCAGGACAAGTTCTCTGTAAAGGTGGCAGCCCTGGGATGAGTGCCTTTCACTGTCTCTGTTGTAGGGAGCTCTGCCGATGGTCAGGAATGGAAGTATCTCCAGGGGACAAAGGCAGTCTGTGACCAGGTCATCATTCACCAAATGGACACCACCTGGGGTGCAGTCCCTCACACACGCAAACTGGCCCTCATCACCTCCTGAGCTCGTGGGTTATTTGAATGAACAGAAATGGGGTTTGATGTCAAGTGGCCGCAAAAATATGGAGAATACCTTACACCAAAGACTTGAACTAAAGAAAATAGCACACTGACTGTGTCCTCTCTGCTTCCATTAGCTTAGAAAGTCTTCCAGTCACTCCCACTGCCAGCCCGGCGTGATTAGGTGGAGAAGTACTGAACAGCTGCTCTATAGTCTGCACTGGAACTCAGTTCCAAAGCCTCTCTAGATCATTTATCTTGCTGCTAGTTATTTATTTTTACATTCCAGACATCTAAGCTGTTCCCCTCCTTTCTCTCTAAGCTGAAGCTACAGTAAAAACATAAATGACTGCTAGGTGCAGTATTGCCTGTAAACCATGTGGATGGTTCCCTGTAATTGCTTTATATATTTGCAGCTTGACTTTCCTTGAGAATGTTTTACTATATTTTGCCACTTCCTTTTAACGTTAAATTTGATACTCTGGGCTTCCTTGGTGGCGCAGTGGTTGAGAGTCCGCCTGCCGATGCAGGGGACGCGGGTTCGTGCCCCGGTCCGGGAAGATCCCACATGCCGCGGAGCGGCTGGGCCCGTGAGCCGTGGCCGCTGGGCCTGCGCGTCCGGAGCCTGTGCTCCACAACAGGAGAGGCCACAGCAGTGAGAGGCCCGCGAACCGCAAAAAAATAAAAATAAAAATAAAAATAAAAAATTGATACTCTTAGCTGGATAAACACACTATTTAATTTTCATTGAATATAGGTTTTTATTTTTAAAAGTCACGAGCTCTGTGGATAATTTAATAGTGAAAAATTTTTTCCCCTCCCCCCCCTTTTCTTACACATTGAATGAATAAATCTGTGATCCTACATGCACTGCCTGAATGTTTGGGATCACAGCTGACCTGCTTTTATTGAGCTCTAGGTGAAGATGGCTGAGAACAAATGGAAGAGAAATGGCTCCTCCAGAACTACAATCATTTCTCACAATGTCTATTTGCAACCTTCCTGAATTCAGTTTTCAAAATAAACCGAAGAGTGAAAAATATGAAATACAGTAGACATTCTGTTTATGTAGAAAACTCTTATGATTTACAAACTGTTTTCTGTGCATTTCATTAGCTGACAAAGGGGAAGACCCTTTAAAAATTTTGAACTCATACCAAAGGAGCTGGAATTTGCAGTGACTCCTGATATCGGGGAAGGTTGCTCGCCTGATACTAAGGGAGGCTGAGGGGTCTATCTGTGTGTGGACCAGGATGGATGAAGGCATTTCCCATCCACGTTTCCCCCTTCTGCCCTGCTAATGACCTCAGCCCTGGCCCGAGGGACAAACATCCCTTAGAATGAGAGGTTATTTAGCTTTGATATGAGTGCAGCCTTGGGAATCTCTGTAGAGAAATTGCTTATTCCAAAAATTTGGCTTCTTTTTTTCTTGTAAGTGGAAACATAGGAAGAAATGTGGTTTGGAATACAGAGTACATGGAAAAAACAAAGCCATGCCAGGAATGGGCTTTGGGTGGAGCAAGGAGGGTGGATTTCACGTTGGTTGGAAGAGAAGAACGCCAGGATCTACAGGAGAGCACCTTGGGCACTTAGCTCTGCTCAAGGTGATGTGCAGTTCTGCCCAAGATGTGAGACCTGCGTCACTGTTAGGATGTGACCGAATTTATGGGGCACACAAACAGAAATGGGAAAACAGTCCCCAGTGAGAAATGAATGGCCTCTTCCAGTGCTCTGAGCCCAGCCAGTAGAAAGTCTTCCTGGTTGCAATGTGTCTTTACCTCTCTGATCTCTCCTCAACAAAGAGAGAAAGTATCACAAGTGATAGGGTTTCTTCCTGTGTGGCCATGATATATAAAGTTTCTTATAAAACAAATGCATTTAAGTAAAAACGTAGGTTTATTTAAAGAGACATATTGAAAGAGTCATACTGTAGGTGCCACTTAGCATGAGCGACTCATCTCTTGGAGTCTTGATTTACTCCCCTGTGAAATGTGAAGATGCTAACCTTGTAGGGTTGCTCTAAACATGAGAAAGAGCTCTGTCCATCCTTAGGTGCCATTAAAATGTTCAAATGGCTGGTTAGGTGTGGGTGAAGATTCAGCAAATGTGGCGGAACCAAGAATCACAGAGAAAAATCACTGGGGAGTTGCATCTGGAGGGTGAAAGGGAGAGAGTGAGGAGGTGGGGCTTTAAGTTTAGGTACTGGGGATGCCTGAAGCTTCTGAACAGGGCGTGCTATGACGAAAGAGGTGTTGAAGAAAGTCAATCTGGCAATGCGGCAGAGGACACATGGGGGAACAAAGAGGCTGGGGAGGAGGAGAAACATGAAACTGTTACTGAAAAAATGCTAGAGGGCTGGCAGTAGAGAGGGAATAGAGAATCCAGTGCTGTATTCCAAAGAGATTGCCAGAGAAGGGTCAGGAGTTAGCAATGAACCGAACGGGGTTGGGTAGCTGGAGAAGGGTGCTTGGTTGAGACAGAGGGGTTAAAGGAACCAAAATAGGGAGGGAAGAAAAAGTGGGTTTAAAAAATATTTTTGAGCTTGTGTGTGCATTTGTGTGTGTGCACAGGGTGTGTGCACAGGAGTATACTCATGTGCGTCTGTGTGGACATCAATGTTACAGAGCCCGCCTGAGCGTGTGCAGGTCTATCTGTACGTGTGCATCAGTGATACACAGGGATGGACACAGAAGAAAGAGGAAGACTAGTCTCAAGCTCAGTTGTCTAAGATGGAATGTGGCATCCATAATCTTTCTCCTTTCTTTGGCTCTGCCGTTGACTTTGGGCGAGTTGCCACCCTCTCTAAGCTTCGAGGCATCATCTGCAAGAGGGAGGTAGACACGGAACTTCCTCTGCATCACCTCCAAAATTCATCACTCACCCTATCTACCTCACCTGAGACAGGTCTCAGGTGTCTCAAAATGCTCCCCAGCTCTCAGCCACCACCCTGGTGTCAGGCACCATCCTCTCTCCCCTGGGTGACTGCAAGTGCATCTTACCTAGTCTCCCAAGATCAACTCAGCTTCCCCTCCAGCTGGTTGCCCACACTGTAGCCAGAGTGACATTTCCAAAGTGCCCATCTGACCACGTTACCACCAAGCACCCTCTTGAAGTGGCTTCTATCATGTTTCCTACAACCCCCTACAGAGCCTGGTCCCCACTGACATGTCCTATCTTTCCTCCTCGCTCTGGAGCGCATCAAACGATGGACCTTCCCAGCACATGGCCTCCGTCTGTCCTCTTCCCTCTGGCGGGAACACTTCTCCTTGCCGCATTCACCTAATTAACCCATCCTTCAGTCTTTACCATGTCACTTCCCCAGGGAAGCCTGCCCTGACCACACGCTTTGTTGGGAGAAAGCTTTGTCGCCCTGGGAGACATCTCAGGTTTTAATATCTTCATGGTTGTGATCCTTGAGGCACTGCTGCTCTCACCTGTTAAACCGGCAGCTCCGTGCCCCTGACCCAGTACCTGGAGATGCACCGGTGGATGCCCGAGGGAAAAAAGGAGTGAATACACAAATGAAGACAGGAGTAAGTAGGTCCTGGGGCACCAATCTCACAGAGATGCTCTAAGGACATCTCTTAGGAAAAGTAATTTGTATTCCAACACGTGCCATGGTTTGATTTATAATTCTGAATATTCCCGAATTGCCCACCCGAATGGTTTTACTAAGCATTTGAGACCCTCCTTTCACCTTCCAGGGATCTACGGAGTGCTGAGTACCCATATTTTAGAATTCTGCTGCCCTTATTATATTATCTACTGTTGTGTAAAAAATTACTCATAGCTTAATGGTGCAAAGCAACAACGTTTATAATCTTATGGTTTCTTTTGGTCAGGAATCTGGGCACAGCTTAGCTGGGTGCTTTACTTCAGGGTCTCTTACTGGCTGCAATCAAGGCGTTGACTGGGTTATAGCCATCTTAGGCCCGACTGGGGAAAGATCCACCTTCAAGGCCATGCCTACTTTTTCAGAATTCAGTTCCTTGAGAGATGTTAGATGGAGGCCTTCAGTTCCTAGAAGGAAACTAGATGAAGGCCACCCTCAGTTTGTTGCCATGTAGGCCCTCCCAACATGGCGGCCTGCTTTGTCGAAACAAGCATGATGCTGTGGAAGAAGGGAGAGAGAGAGATGGCCAGCAAGGGAGCGGGAAGTCACGCCTTTTATAACCTCATCGTGGAAATGACATCCCATCCATTTTGCCATGTGTCGTTTAGAAGCAAGTCACCGGGACCACTGTGCACACACAAAAGGAAGGGGTTAAAGAAGGGAGTGAATACCAGGAGATGGGGATCATTAAGAGTCATTTTAGGGCTACCTGCCCCACTCAGGCAAATGCCCAAAGGATATGGTTACTTAGCAACCAGACCGTGATCCTGTCCCACTGGACCCTAACCCAGTGCACACACTGGGCCGTTAGAAATGCTTGTGTTTGCTCCCGATGATGGAATAATCCTGCTCAGAACAGCAGCCCCGCAGCAGATGACCTTATTGATCTATAGCTGAAAATTTCTCTGTTTCTTCACAAGGTGAGTCAGGGAGAGAAACAGTCAGTTTGACCCAGCAAGGTCACGCTTACTCCATTTCCATTAAATAAATATTCACAGACTCCGGTGAGCCACCTCTAAGGTGCCAGGTATTACGCTTTAATTTCAGCAATTATGTGGCCTCCAGTCAGACTGATGTGACACCAGTGTTGAGATACAGAGGGACCAAAGAACTTGTACTTGGGGTCAAGCCCAAAATAGAGTAATGTTCTTCAACCTAAGTGGACTGGGTACTAGTGACAAAGAACCTGCCACAGAAAAGGTAGTGCTTTGAGTAGCTATTCTTAGGTTCTGATTGGTATCTATAAGCCTAACTCTGCTTTCTGCTCTGGTCCAACACTGGCAAAAGTTAGGGTCGCTGCCATAATTCTAGGAGAGAGCAAAGCCTCCCTGGGGATTGAAGCTCCTGATTTGGGTCTTATTAGTACCATGCTGTGAGTAGCCAACAGAGATGATATGGAGTGAAGAAAGGGCTTCGTCTTCTTTGTTTTTTCTTTAAATCTTTATTGGAGTATAATTGCTTGACAATGGTTTGTTAGTTTCTGCTTTATAACAAAGTGAATCAGCTATACATATACATATATCCCCATATCCCCTCCCTCTTGCATCTCCCTCCCACCCTCCCTATCCCACCCCTCTAGGTGGTCACAAAGCACCGAGCTGATCTCCCTGTGCGGCTGCTTCCCACTAGCTATCTATTTTACGTTTTGTAGTGTATATATGTCCATGCCACTATCTCACTTCATCTCAGCTTACCCTTCCCCCTCCCCATGCCCTGAAGTCCATTCTCTACATCTGCATCTTTATTTCTGTCCTGCCTCTAGGTTCTTCAGAACAATTTTATTTTATTTTTTTAGATTCCATATATATGTGTTAGCATACGGTATTTGTTTTTCTCTTTCTGACTTACTGCACTCTGGATGACAGTCTCTAGGTCCATCCACCTCACTAAAAATAAATCAATTTCGATTCTTTTTCAGGCTGAGTAATATTCCATTGTATATATGTGCCACATCTTCTCTATCTGTCGATGGACATTTAGGTTGCTTCCATGTCCTGGCTATTGTAAATAGAGCTGCAGGGAACATTTTGGTACATGACTCATTTTGAATTATGGTTTTCTCAGGGTATATGCCCAGTAGTGGGATTGCTGGGTCATATGGTAGTTCTATTTTTAGTTTTTTAAGGAATCTCCATACTGTTCTCCATAGTGGCTGTATCCACTATGTATCCAAAAGTGCAAGAGGGTTCCCCTTGCACCACACATTCTCCAGCATTTATTGTTTGTCGATTTTTTGATGATGGCCATTCTGACTGGTGTGAGGTGATACCTCACTGTAGTTTTGATTTGCATTTCTCTAATGATTAGTGATGTTGAGCATTCTTTCATGTGTTTGCTGGCAATCTGTATATCTTCTTTGGAGAAATGTCTATTTAGATCTTCTGCCCATTTTTTTTAAATTACTGTATCTTTATTTTACTTTTATTTTTTTAACATCTTTATTGGAGTATAATTGCTTTACAATGGTGTACTAGTTTCTGCTTTATAACAAAGTGAATCAGTTATACATACACATATGTTCCCACATCTCTTCCCTCTTGCGTCTTCCACCCCCGCACCCTCCCTATCCCACCCCTCCAGGTGGTCACGAAGCACCTAGCAGATCTCCGTGTGCTATGCGGCTGCTTCCCACTATCATCTATCTATTTTACGTTTGATAGTGTATATACGTCTACGCCACTCTCTCACTTTGTCACAGCTTACCCCTCCCCCTGCCCATATCCTCAAGTCCATTCTCTAGTAGGTCTGTGTCTTTATTCCCGTCTTACCCCTAGGTTCTTCATGACGTTTTTTTTTTTTTTTCTTCCCCCTAGATTCCATATATATGTGTTAGCATACGGCATTTGTTTTTCTCTTTCTGACTTACTTCACTCTGTATGACAGACACTAGATCCATCCACCTCACTACAAATATCTCAATTTCGTTTCTTTTTATGGCTGAATAATATTCCATTGTATATATGTGCCACATCTTCTTTATCCATTCATCCGATGATGGACACTTAGGTTGCTTCCATGTCCTGGCTATTGTAAATAGAGCTGCAATGAACATTTTGGTACATGACTCTTTTTGAATTATGGTTTTCTCAGGGTATATGTCCAGTAGTGGGATTGCTGGGTCATATGGTAGTTCTATTTGTAGTTTTTTAAGGAACCTCCGTACTGTTCTCCATAGTGGCTGTACCAATTTACATTCCCACCAGCACTGCAAGAGTGTTCCCTTTTCTCCACACCCTCTCCAGCATTTATTGTTTCTACATTTTTTGATGATGGCCATTCTGACCAGTGTGAGATGATATTTCATTGTAGTTTTGCTTTGCATTTCTCTAATGATTAATGATGTGGAGCATCCTTTCATGTGTTTGTTGGCAAACTGTATATCTTCTTTGGCGAAATGTCTATTTAGGTCTTCTGCCCATTTTTGGATTGGGTTATTTGTTTTTTTGTTATTGAGCTGCATGAGCTGCTTGTAAATCTTTGAGATTAATCCTTTGTCAGTTGCTTCATTTGCAAATATCCTCTCCCATTCTGAGGGTTGTCTTTTGGTTTTGCTTATGGTTTCCTTTGCTGTGCAAAAGCTTTTAAGTTTCATTAGGTCCCATTTGTTTATTTTTGTTTTTATTTCCATTACTCTAGGAGGTGTGTCAAAAAAGGTCTTGCTGTGATTTATGTCAGAGTGTTCTGCCTATGTTTTCCTCTAAGAGTTCTATAGTGCCTCGCATTACATTTAGGTCTTTAATCCATTCTGAGTTTATTTTTGTGTATGATGTTAGGGAGTGTTCTAATTTCATTCTTTTACATGTACCTGTCCAGTTTTCCCAGCACCACTTATAGAAGAGGCTGCCTTTTCTCCATTGTATATTCTTGCCTGCTTTACCAAAAATAAGGTGACCATATGTGCGTGGGTTTACCTCTGGGCTTTCTATCCTGTTCCATTGATCTATCTTTCTGCTTTTGTGCCAGTACCATACTTTCTCGATTACTGTAGCTTTGTAGTATAGTCTGAAGTCCGGGAGCCTGATTCCTCCAGCTCCGTTTTTCTTTCTCCAGATTGCTTTGGCTATTCGGGGTCTTTTGTGTTTCCATACGCATTGTGAAATTTTTTCTTCTAGTTCTGTGAAAAATGCCATTGGTAGTTTGATAGTGATTGCACTGAATCTGTAGATTGCTTTGGGTAGTATAGTCATTTTCACAATGTTGATTCTTCCAATCCAAGAACATGGTATATCTCTGCATCTGTTTGCGTCATCTTTAATTTCTTTCATCAGTGTCTTAAAGTTTTCTGCATACAGGTCTTTTGTCTCCTTAGGTAGGTTTATTCCTAGGTATTGTATTCTCTTTGTTGCAATGGTAAATGGGAGTGTTTCCTTAATTCCTCTTTCAGATTTTTCATCATTAGTGTATAGGGATGCAAGAGATGTCTGTGCATGAATTTTGTATCCTGATACTTTATCAGAATCATTGATTAGCTCTAGTAGTTTTCCGGTAGCATCTTTAAGGTTTTCTGTGTATAGTGTCATGTCATCTGCAAACAGTGACAGCTTTACTTCTTCTTTGCCAATTTGGATTCCTTTTATTTCTTTTTCTTCTCTGATTGCTGTGGCCATTCAAAACTATGTTGAATAATAGTGGTGAGAGTGGAAAACCTTGTCTTGTTCCTGATTTTAGAGGAAATGGTTTCAGTTTTTCACCATTGAGAGTGATGTTGGCTGTGGGTTTGTCATATATGGCCTTTATTATGTTGAGGTAAGTTCCCTCTATGCCTACTTTCTGCAGGGTTTTTATCATAAATGGGTGTTGAATTTTGTCAAACGCTTTATCTGCATCTACTGAGATGATCATATGGTTTTTCTCCTTCAGTTTATTAATATGGTTTATCATGTTGATTGATTTGCATATATTGAAGAATCCTTACATTCCTGGAATAAACCCCACTTGATCATGGTGTATGATCCTTTTAATGTGCTGTTTGCTAGTATTTTGTTGAGGATTTTTGCATCTATGTTCATCACTGATATTGGCCTGGCCTGTACTTTTCTTTCTTTGTGACATCTTTGTCTGGTTTTGGTATCAGGGTGATGGTGGCCTCGTAGAATGAGTTGGGGAGTGTTCCTCTGCTATATTTTGGAAGAGTTTGAGAAGGAGAGGTGTTAGCTCTTCTCTAAATGTTTGACAGAATTCGCCTGTGAAGCCATGTGGTCCTGAGCTTTTGTTTGTTGGAAGATTTTTAATCCCAGTCTCAATTTCAGTGCTTGTGATTGGTGTGTTTGTATTTCCTATTTCTTCCTGGTTCAGTCTCGGAAGGTTGTGCTTTTCTAAGGAATTTGTCCATTTCTTCCAGGTTGTCCATTTTATTGGCATATATGGGAAGCAAGGGTTTCTGAATGATGAGATGTTCGGGGTAAGCCTGGCTCCGAGATGTACCTGTTGTGAGACCTACAGCAAATCACGCAGCCCTGAACCTCAGGCTGCCCATCCAAGAGGGAGCACAGTGGTCTCCTCCATGTGCCCTTAAGGTCCTATGGCAGATAGTTGGGTTGGCTTCCGAAGGCTCCGTTACACCTCCTTCTACGTGAAGACGTTGAAAATGTAAATACTACATTTGCCAGATTGTCTTCCTAGGGGTTTGAAGGAAAAAGGGAAGCAGAGGCCATCCTCCCATGGCAGGGAAGGCTGTCAAGGAAGCTCCCAAAGATGTGCATGGTGTGGTGCGGTGGCGAGCCCTCCCAGCCCTACATCAGCAACAGCTGGCTGAGCTGTGGATTGCAGTTACCGTGGTGTGACCCGCCCCCGCCACCTCAGGCAGCACCCTGGCTCCCTCTCCACCAGCTCTTCCAGCCAGGCTACAGGCACCTACCTCACTCACCAAATATTCCATCTATATTCCAGGGACTGATGAAGGCCCTTGGGGCTCATCAGTGTTCAAGAGACATAGAATCCTATCTGTGGATATTGCAGTGTAAAGGGAATTAGAAATGCTGTAAGTGAGAGTGAGTAAGAATTTTAAATCTGGCAGCTGGGGTAAACATCATTGAAAAGGTGGCATTTGAGGAAATAAATGAAGGAAGAGGGAGCTGGCCATGTGGTAGCTGATGGAAGAACATTCTAGACAGAAGGTATTGTCAGCACAAAGGCCTCTTGGTGAGCGTGTGACTGGGGAATTCAAGGAGGAGGGAGGCGTCCAGTGTGGCTGAAGCTGGCCCAGGAGGAAGAGGGTAGAAGGAGATGAAGCCAGATCTGGAACTTAATTCCCTACATTAAATCCCTTTCTGCTTGAAACAACTAGAATGACCTCTCTTTCCTCTGTGACACTGAACAAAGCAGACCCTTTGCACAATTTTATTCTAACCTTTATGCAATCGCATTGAAATTGTATTTGCACCCACCCTGAAGCTGTGGCCTCATGATCTTTGTACTCCAAGCACTAGCCCAGGGCCTTACAGGGCAGGCACTTCACAGAGAATATTGAACACAATGCAAGCACAGCTATTTCCAAACCACTGCCTCTTCCAAACAGGAGGCTTCTCTGTGGGAAGATGTAGCCTCCAATATGGCTGGATGTGTGGGGGAATAAAGGTCTTTCTCATTGAAGGGATACATTTAGTATTCTAATGAAGTAATTATAAAAGTAAGTAATTATTGAAATAGCCACATCAACTGCTAGTCATTAAAATCCTCCAAAACAGAGCTGGCATGATGGCTTAGGCTATTAGAAACCTTGGCAACCACCCAACGCCTACAATAGCTTGTAATTAATTGATCTCACCTCTTATCTGCTATTGTTAGCCCAGTGCCATCATTTGTTTGGCCTACAGATCCTATTGCCCCTTCCTTTTGATTGTATTTGTTACTGTACCCTCTCTATCTCTTTCAATTAAGCACAGGTTAAGTGGTTCACCCGCAAGAGAAGAGGAGATAATGGTACCAATCAAAGTAATCTCTTTAATTTGCTAAATGGATTACAGGGAAACCCCAGCCAAAGTGAAGTCATAGCTAGTGGCCTTCCCTTGAACTACACACAGAGTATCTAATTATTAACCCACCATAAGCCAAACTTGATTGAGGAATCAATGTCTACAAAGGTAGCAGGTATAAGCAGTTTTCAACAGAAGAGATGGCTCTCTGTGACTATACTGTTTCCAGGGTGAGACGTCCCCACTGGCTCCTTTCCTGTTTCTCACTCGCCTTACCTTACCAGTGCAATGCACAGCCTCACACACCGAGCAAAGTACTGCCCAGCACTCCAGTCAAGAGAGTGGATTTATAATCTCTTTGAGGACATGCTCTGGCTAGAATTCATTTTTCTTATTTGTATATAAATGCAAATGCAGCTTCACAGGCGTGATGGCTCTGGCTTTTGCTGACTCTGAAAATAATATATATTTAAGAGTAAACAAGTTTATCCCTAAGCTGCTAAGTAATCTTCCTTCTTTTTTGTGACCCTGCTTGTTCTCTCTGTTACACAACACACACACACACACACACACGCACATGCACACGCACACACAACTCTGAGACTCCGGGTGGGACAGAGTATAGAGAGATCCCACACCACTAGGATTCTTGGCTTTGCACATGTCCTTGGTTTGTTAAGCAAGCAGGCAATTAGGCAAAGAATGTTAAATCTGGTCATCTCCCAGTACAAGAAGAACAAAGGGTAACAGCAAGAATAAAATGGAAGGTGAAAAAATACAAAATGAAACTCTCAAAGACTGGAGCACCCAAATTGTGGTTTGAAAAGTTCAATAAATATTGATGCAACCTCTTTGTCTTCAAGCCATCCAGCTTTCCATGGAGTCCTAACCACTGGGCCACCAGGGAAGTCCCAAATTGTCTACTTTAAATGAGGTAATTTTAAACATTACATTATTATTTACATTATTTTCTTTCAATTCAATGACCAAAAAATTTATAAAATAAAGTCATTAAAATACTTATAAAAAAAGACTTCCAGCTTTCTGGGGTCATCATTGTTTTTTTCAAAATCAACTAAAATGACTTGACCCCCAAAAGCCCATGTTCTGCAGTGTCCTGTGACCTTCCCAACATTCCCAAGTGTTCCTGAGGAGGCTTATGTCCAGGTTACTTCCACTCAGCTCCTGCTCTTGCTTGACTCAGCTCTCAACCTTCTCTTCCTGTCTTGCCTCCTGGGGCGCTTGACCTCCCTCTTGTCTTCCCTCTTTAGACCAAAGACCGACCTAACTACTCTTCCTCCGTTTCCTAAAGAACCACTGACACAGGATGTGTAATCTGACATTACTGGAGTTCAGGGCAAAATCGTCCAGAGGGGTACTATAACACAGAACGGAATAGGGGATGCCTGGTGGTAAATGTTAGCTATCGCAAGCACTGCACCATCCTCCACAGAGAATGGATCACTAGCCATATTTCCTTCTGGGCTCTGGCCACCCACCGTCTTTTTCAGAGCCACCCTAATCTCTCCCATTTCCTCCCTTCTGGTCCCAACCTTCCTCTCAGTTGCCAGGAAAAAATGCTTGTTCCGTAGCTCAATAATAATCTGTCTCTTCTCTACATTTGCTCTGGGATCTGTCTTGGCACAGACAAAAGCTTCCTTAGGGTCTTGTCTCCAACAAGAATGCCTTTCAGGGACTTCCCTGCTGGCGCAGTGGATAAGAATCTGCCTGCCAATGCAGGGGACACGGGTTCAAGCCCTGGTTGGGGAAGATCCCACATGCCGCAGAGCAACAAAGCCCATGCGCCACAACTACTGAGCCTGCGCTCTAGAGCCCACGAACCACAACTACTGAAGCCCGCGTGTCTAGAGCCCTTGCTCCACAGCAAGAGAAGCCACCGCAATGAGAAGCCCACGCACCGCAACAAGGAGTAGCCCCAGCTTGTTGCAACTAGAGAAAGCCTGCATGCAGCAACGAAGACCCAATGCAGGCATAAATAAATAAAATTAAATCTTTAAAAAGTCAAAAAGAATGCCTTTCATTCTCTACAAGCAATTCTGAGCTCCTAGAGCGAACTGTTTAAACTGCAACTGGCCTGGAAAGAAAGCACCTTCAGCACCCACTCTGTTTAAGATGCAGGAGTGGGTGCAGAAGAGAAACGGCACGGGATGAGGGGGCGCCCTCTGCTTTTAGGGCGTGTATAGTATAGCAGGGGAGGTGAGTACACACCCAAGAGGCATGTGGTGAGTGGGAGGAAGTTGGAAGGCAGGAGATCCAGGTTTGGCTCCCCTACTTGATTATGTTGCACACATGGACAGGATAGGCAACCTTTCTGAGTTTTAGGTAAAACAGGGATACAAACATTCCCTTCCCTGCCTCATTCCCAGGGTGGTTGTGAGGATAAAAGGGAATGCTGTGTGTAGAAGGGCAATGGAAATCCTAAAGCCTGGTACGAGTGCAGAGCATTGTTGCTGTGAGAAGGAACACATAATAACTGGCTACACGTGCACCCCCTCACTGGTGAGCCATCTTTTGGGTTCAAATGTTAAAATGTTGGTGTCATGCTCGGCAGGACTAAAAAGAAACTAAACACTAAACAAATCAAGGACCATCCCAATGAAACCATAGCTACATACCTCAGAATCCTCCTAAATCTGCAAAAACATTCTTAGCTCTCACACGTGGTCCCCTTTAGTGCTTCTGATGGAGCAGAATGTCACTGCCCCAACTCTGTTCTCACATATGATTGTAAGGCCAAGTTCACATAGAATCTGGTAAATATGTAAATTTCCTTTGTGGCTGGCCTGATATTTTTCTCTCTCTCTTTCCCCTTACTTTGAGTAAGCTATAACTTGGTTTCCACCTGTTTATACGACCTGCTCGGTATTTCTTTGATAGACGGTATTACGACCTAGTGGAGTTTCAGCTGTGGTGGAAATAAACTCTGCGTATCAACAGATATTCGGCAGTGACCCCAAGTAGAGACACCGGTGTACCCATGTATGTTGGCCTAGAGTCGAGAACTGCTCCCGCAAACCCTATGTAATATATGGGTTTGGAAGGACTGAGAGTGGTTAGAGAATGCTTCAAGAAAGATGTTGGACTTTTCGATGGGTACAACAAAAACGGTAGACTAGGGTCTCCCTCAAAGTGGCAACTCTTATATTTGCATCACATTTAAAGTTTGCAAAAGGTTCACATACATTATCTCATTTAATTGTTACAATAAACCTGTGAGGCTGATATCACTGATTTCATTTCCTAGCTCTAGTGAAAGAGATGCCTGGAAATGTGTTCACATGTGCCCCCAAAGGCTGTACAAGATGGGCAATAGCTACAGTGTTCACAATGGCCCCAGAGCGGATACAACCTAAATGTCCATCCTCAGGATGAAGAAACACACACGAGTGTAACACTGTATCCTCACAGCAATGAGAACAAACCAACCGGGACCCGCTGCACAAAAGGATGAGTCTCTCAAACATCCTGTGTGTGAAAGATGTCAGACACAAGAGAGAAAATACTGTATGATTCCATTTGTGCAAATTTCAAAAGCCGGCTGTCAGAAGTCAGAGAGTGGATATGCTTGGGGGGACGGTGGTGACGGAGCAGGAGAATGGAGGGATCTTTGGAGGCACAAGACATGTTCTGTTTCTTGACCTAGGTTCCGGTTACCTGTGTGTTCACTTCCGAGGTCAACCCCGGTTCACAGACTTTTGTTATTTGAGAGCCACTGCTCTTTGGAATCTGGAGAAAAACCAGCTGGGAAGGAGCTCTTCTTGTGGTTTCTGATCCACAGATTTCATGCATACCTTTTCCCCTTTATTTCCCCTGCAAGTGAGAAGCTTAACTTAATCATGACCCACTGGGGCTCTCTGAGTGAGCGGAGTAGGGTGGCTTTGGGGTGGCTGAGAAAGTCCTGGACCCCATGCCCCAGGCTGCTCTCCTAGGTGGACCAGCCGGTTCCAGTCTGCCCACCCTCCACCTACACTGGCCTCCACAGCACAGTCACAGCCAGTTCTCTGTTATCTGCCTGAATTCTTCCTCACGAGCTCCACCTTAAACTATGCCTTGCAGCTTTAAGCCTCTGCTCTGCTCTTTGAAGAAACAGGTATTCAGCTAACTTCCGGAAACTACCTGGTAACACATGGATATATAGGCTTTGTTGTTGTTATTATTATTGGCCTTGAATAGTAATACCCTTTATCTACTCTTTCAACTATGCAAATAGTCATTCATTTATCCATTCATTCATTTTTCCCCTCGCTTCTCTTTTCCTGTCTAAATCAACCAGAAAAGATGACCAGTGCTGGATCTAGGACATAAGTTTCCAGTTTATGAAATGTCTATTATACAAACTGCAGTCAAGATATACTGTACTGGTCAAGTTCTCTTGATCCCCAGACCTGTCAACCAGTCAAATGCGGAATGGAGACTGGTGTGAGAAAACTGGGTATTCATGTAGCCATTGGGCTTACTACCAAGGACCCCGCTCTCTTCCAGGTATCTGCAAATGGATTTTCAGCTGGCTTTGTTTTCCCTAGGCCTTTCCCATGCTAGGTGTTCAGCCCATCATTTCTATGATCACTCTTTGAAATCAGACCGCCAATATCTTCTTTTGCCCCAAACTTTATGAGTAGCAGCTCATGGTCTGGGGATTACTTTGACTGGTTCCACAGTTATTAATAGAGGGAAAATGAGGTGTGGAATGAGTCTAGTGAAATTCCCTCTATTATATTTCACTTCATTTGGTTTCTTATATTCCCATTCCACAGATTACCAATTTATTTATTGAGTTTTTATGAGGTACTTTTTACATGGGGCTTTTACATGAATTATTTAATCTTTTTACATCAACCCCATGATGTAAATTTCCTCTTACAACCTCACTTTACAGAAAAGGAAACTGAAAGACCTAGGGATGCCCTCGTTTCATATGAGCCCCTCTACGTGGCTCTGACTTTGCTGCCTCTTTTAGGATAATTTCATTCAATCAAACAAACATGATGATGCCAGTCCCTGAGCTTGGCATTGGAGGTTCAGCCATGAACACGGTGGGCTTAATCACTGTCCTCCTGGGGCTCTGAAGCAATAGGGCATTAAAAACACTGAACACACATGATCCTGAGGGTGGTACGCATTATCAAAGGCAGCAGAGCACAGCGTCCTCCTGGGGCTGACAGTATAAGGGGGGAGCTTCTGGATGTTACAGGCAGTGAGCCAGGGGCTAAAAAATCCAGAATTGAATGAGTCAGGACTCTGAGCTCTTAAGGGTGTGGCATGGAGGGCCTGTGAGCACAATGGCTGAGAAGGTGCAGGACCCCTGAGGGCAGTGAAGGAGCACAGGAGAGCACAGGGCCAGGGGAGGCTTTAGGTCTTATTTAAAAAAAAACACTTCTAAGCTAAAGCTGCCCCACTAATTATCCTAAGATGGCACATGGGGTTGAGTACTGGCTCACACCTTCTCTGCCCCGCCTGCCTTGCCACGGTCAGTGTGGGTGCAGGACACTTCCTCACCCCCTTGCTGTCGGGCTTGCTCACTGACTTGCTTTGGCCAATGGAATGTGGGGAGAGCTGACAGTATGCCCGTCCCAAGCCTCGGCCTAAAAGACGCCTTAAGTGTTTCCTTTTGTCCCCTCTGTACTTTTGCTACCGTCGTGGGAAGAATGTATAAAGACGCAGCTGCTGGCCAATAAGGAGCAAAGAGGAGCCCAACCTGAACCCTGGGCCTAGCCCCAATCCCACACCATGCCCTCCAAGACCCTGCAGAGCCTGGCCCGCTACAGAAAATATCCTGTTGTTATAAACCACTGAGACTTGGGGGTTGCTGGTTTCACAGCATTACTGTAGCAGATACACACCAGGATTGTCCTTGCTTCCCCACCGCCACAGCGTCCCTGACTCGCCCTGCATAAAGGGGCGGTCCCCCGCCGGCAAGTCGCTCTTTACTCTTGCCTACAGCACAGAGAACCATTTTACACGCAGTGCATTTATTCACTTCCTGTCTCTTCCCCTGCTGATGCTACTTTGCAGGGTGAGTAACTGAGCGACTAGGTCTAGAGTGGTCCCCAGCCACGGCGGCACGCTGGAATCACCTGGAGTTGAACAAGCCCCCTCTCACCCCCCCCCAAACTAAAGCCTGAATCCCAGTAACATCCTGGTCAAATTGATCTGTGGGGAGGTCTTTAGGCTTTTAAAAAACTGCCCAGAAGATTCTCACGTGCAGCAAAGGTTGAGAACCACTGAGCAATGGGGTGCGGGGGCTGAGGTCAGAGATGGCTTTCTAAAGGCAGTGCCTGATCTGAGTCCTCCAAGGTGAGCTAGATAAGCCTGGTGAAGCGGGTGGGAAGGGGTAGAACTGCCCTGTCCAGTAGGGCAGCCTATAGCCATCAGCCACATGCGAGCACTTGAAATGGGTCTAGTCCAAACTAAGATGTCTTACAGTGCAAAATACACACTGGATTTTGAAGACTTAGTCTGAAAAAGGGAATGTACACAATTTCATTCATGATTTTTATATTGGCTACATGTTGAAATAGTACTTTGAACATGCTGGTTTAAATAAAATATATTGTTGACATGAATTTCTCCTGCTTCTTACTTTTTTTTAACATGGTGATGAGAGAGTTTAACGATACCTCGGTGGCTCAGGGTGTGTGTCTAGCGGGCAGCTCTGGGCTGTGGGGCTTTTCAGGCCAACAAAATGTGACCAAAGAGTGAGAGACATCCGGAGGGGTGGGGAGGGTTAGCCTGAGCACACGGCTTGCTAGGGCTCACAGGGTTGGGGAGGTAGGGTGGAGGACTCACTGAGGGTGGCACAGAGGCAGGAAAGCCATGCTTAGGGCTGCAGCCATCTCCCGGAGGTGCTTGAAAAGGATCTTTCTTAAAGCAGGACGTTCAGTGGAAGATTATAAGAGGAGATGGGCAGATACTAAGGAAGTGAAATATTTGTAATAGGCGAGTCAAGAGCCAGCTGGCAACCGCTTCCCTATTCTGAGGCACTTACAGATTGATTCGTGGGCAATTTGAAGCCATGAGCAGTTACGGTGATGAAACATATAGCCTGAATGATCACCCATCCCTTATATTTGCCAGTGAGCACGTACCCCCCTCTGCCTGCTGTCACACACGCTGTCACCTTGAAAGGTGCTATCCCATCACTGTCTCTGACGGGATGAGCTGGGAGATGTCACTTCTAACAGCCCATGAGAGATGGGGCCATTCAAAGATGTATTAGGCAGCCTCTAAGAAGCCAGCCTGCTTTGGCGAAAAGCAAGAGGGAAGAAACTCAAGTCATAACCAGATCAGAATGTCATGAAAATAATACCTTTCACCTCAGTGCCCATTAGGTGATGATTTTAAAGGCTAGTTGTGGAAACTTCTGGAGAAGGAAATGAAACGACTGCACAAATGAGGACCAGGAAAGACTCGGGACATAAAAAGAAACATTAGCTTGTCATGCACAATAGCTGAGGCCAGCTAGAGCCCCTTGTTAGATGTCCAATCAACAGTGATGATTCTGTACTTGATACAACACGTGGGTCCACATAAAAGCCACTGAAGCCTCAGCTGGACTTCACACAGTGGATAGTAATGCTCTGTGTTGGTGGCCCGTCCCCCTAGTACACGGAGAAGCGGGGGCTATCTGGGTAAGCTTGGGGCTCTCTGAGGCTTGTACAGCATCAGCTTACAGTGGATATAAAATGCATAGGAATTAACTGCGATGCCAAAAGAGAAAAGATTTCTCCCCATAATTTAATATGAAGGGTTCTATCTGATCACATTAGTAGGAACTGGTATTTTCCTAGACTGATAGAAGCTGGATGTGAAGGAGATCATCCCTCTCACTGAACAGGGCAAGATCCCGAGGCCCAGGCAGACAGCGACTCATCCAAGGTCCACAGCCAGTCAGGAGGGCTGGAAACTGAACCTGGGTTCCGGTATCCCTGTTTAGTGCTACCTGTGGCTGACCCAGGGGCTGAGGTGCCTTGGACTAAAACTACTTGAGGTGCTAGGAACAGGTCTTAGGGCCGTGGTTCTCAGCCCCGGGTGCATAGCTGATTATCTGGAGGGATTTTTAAAGAATCCTGGCTGCAAATCGGAGTAATTAAGGCGCTCTGAGGATGGGACCTAGGCATGCGCATTTTTAGAAGCTCTCCAGGTGATTCCAATCTGTAGTTGAGAATTGCTGCCTAGCAGAGTATTTGAGTGATCTTGGAGAAAAGCCAGTTTTCAAAGGCAGGGCATCACCTGCTGGAGATGACTGCCATGCCCAACAGAGGCCTCTGCTATAGAGGAGGAGACCAAGTTAGCAACGCTATCGTGACCTCAAGACTCGTTTGTTAACAGACACTGGGGAGTTGCAAAATCACCTTACTGGTGCCCAGAGAAGAAGATCGTGGCACACCTACGAGCCCTGACTGGCTGACGCCAGCTGCGTTTCAGTTGGTGCAATGGCGAATTCTCCCACCGGCCCCTCCGTGGGACCAGATGGCACACAGCCCAAGATGAACAAGTCTTTAAAGCAAAGCACAGAACAGTCCATAGAACTTTCTGCAGAGACGCAGTGTTCTCTGCACTAAGATGCTGCTACCAGCCACACATGGCTACAGTGTAGTCGAAATGTTTCAGGTATAACTAAGAAACTGAATTTTAACCCTTATTTCACTTTATTTTATATTTCAGTTTAAATAGACACACCTGGCTAGTGACCACTATTGGACAATGAAAAGAAGGTCTCAGAACTGTCCCAACCAGGTAGATGACAGAAAATTTGAGGAGGACAAAGATAAATATTTTAACTTTAAAGTGTGCTGTTGCTGATTCATGCTATATGTGTCATTAGCTTGCTTAGCAAGATTGGACATTAAAAAAATACCTTAGCAGACAGTGGTTTGTGACAATAAAGGCACAGGTAACACTGATTTTTGAAAAAGTGATTTGTGTATTTGGTTTTCCTTTATAAGCAAGATTTACTGAATTGTATGAGAAAACTCCTGCCTCGGCGTGTTAAAGTATATGATGGGGATGAGTTTGAGGCATAGCAAGGGTCTCAGAGCAACTGCCTTGCTCTCAAATGCCTGAAAGAATCATATCATAGGTGGAGCTACTGTTTCATCTAACGACAACGTTTCCGTGGCAACTCTTCCAAAAGCAAGTTATTTGAATGCCAATATCAACTTATTCTCCCAGAAACACAAAAAGCACCAAATTCTCCTAATGCAGAGGCAGGCCTCTGGCCAAGGAACATGACTAAACTTTTCTGATCACGTCTTTCAGTTCAGGAAACAGACACTCTTTTAGGCCATGCATTTGAGATGAGATTCTTGGGCTGTTGGTAGCTTAGCCTATATGACATTCCAACAGGGAGTTGTTTTGGTTAGCACTTTAATTTTCACGGAAAAACCATATCATTCCCATAGAAATGCAAACCCCTGCCACCTCTATCTTGATATTTTATCTCATTCGTAAATGCTAGACAGTTCTTCTTGATTTACCCTAAAGAAAATGGAGGGATCATAAACTTAATTCATAGTCCTTCATCCTTGGGGATTGCAGTATCCCTAACAATTTCACTTTAAAAATTGTAAAACAGAGGTTATGAGAGACCTCTGGTTCTCTGCCTGCCCAGGTATGAGCATCACTTCTATTTCACTGACAGGTAGAGGAAAAGAAGATCTGGTCAAAGGCTGGGCTGATTTAGAGGAGAGAGCACGGGAAAATGTGCCTGAAGGCTGAGGACCTGATGCCAAACTTGCCAGTAATGTAACCTTGGGTACTATGCCACTTAATTTTCCTGAGATCCACTTTTCCTATCTGCATAATAGGGATACGAACAATATTACCTCAAGGGGGTCTGTGAGGACATCACAAGGTGATGCATGTTTATATGTTTCGTAAACTGAGAGTGGTATGCAGGTATGAATTATCAGGGAGTGATAGCATGGCCTGTTCTTTCCCAGCAAGACCTGCATGTAACCTGGTTTTGTGATGGACATTTTGGCTTGTTTCCACCTTTTGGCTATTGTAAATGCTATCGCTATGAACATGTGTGAACTAATGTCTGTTGGAGTCCCTGCTTTCAATTCCTTGGGTTTATACTCAGAAGTGGAATGGCCGGATCATATGGTAATCGTATTTTTAATTTTTTGAGGAGCTGACACATTGTTTTCCACAGTGGCTGCACCATTTAACATTCCCACCAGCAATGCACAAAGATTCCAATTTCTCTACCTCCTCACAAACACTTACTCTCTGTTCTTTGTTCGTTTTTGAATAATAGCCATTCTAATTGGTATGAAGGGGTATCTCACTTGGTTTTGATTTGCATTTCCCTAATGCTTAGTGATGTTGAACATATTTTCATATACTTATTGCCATTTGCATATTTTCTTTGCAGAAATTTTTATTCAAGTCCTTTGCCCATTTAAACATGACATTCTTAATGTCAACGAGAGTGTATCTATTTTGTTAAAAAATGTTTTAGGATCTAACAACAAAGTCATAATGTCCTTAAAGTCACTGTTAAATGACTCCACGTTGTTATTATAATCACTATTATTTTAATAACTTATCATTCTTGCTGCTATTTAATTTAAAATGATTGAATAATAGCCCTGTTCTAGGCACGGTGCACATGTATTGACTTACTGGATCTTCACACCTACTCTACAAAGCAAGTCTTGTTAGTATTACCATTTTACAGTTGGGGAAACTGAGGCTTAAAGGAGCTAACTAACTTGCCCAAAGGCCACGCAGCTATTAAGTGAAAGAAGTGGGACTTGAAGCCAGGCAGTCAGGTGCAAATTCTCTGTTCTCACCACAATGTGTTGCTGCCTCTCAGTGATGGCTGCTGGTCAATGATCCACTGACCTTACAGGACATCCAAGTTAGAGGAACAATAAATAACAGGTTATTGCTCGTGGTCTTTCATTTCAGAATACTAAAGGAGATTCATGGTCTCATTTCTATGACTATTCTGTGTTCTTCTGAAGTGATCCAGCAATATGACTATAGTTCGCTATTATTTAATAGCTCAAAGATGAGATGTATTTTGCAACATACCTGAAAAAATATATTCCATAACACCATACTGTCTTGGCTTGACAAGTTACTCAAGGGACCAAGGTAAGTCATAATCACTTTTGGTATTCAGCATCCTTACATACTGGAGGAGAAAATTTGCATTTCACCCATTTATTCTACAAATCTTTATTGAGGGCCCCTCATGTGCATGGTACTATTCCAGATTCCAGGTATTCAAACAGACAAAGCTTTGCTCTAACTGGTGGTGAGGCAGGTATGACAGGCCGGGAACATGCAATTGCATAAAAACTTCAATATCAAGTAATGCTGGGGACCAGGAAGAAGAATAAAGCAGGTAAGAGGAGGAGGGGTTCTAAGGTGTGAAGAGGGTCTGACATTTTAGACAGGGCTGTCAGGGAAGGCTTCTATGATAAGATGACATTTGAGAGAGAGCAGAATGACACAAGAAAATGAACAATTGGTAGAGAGCATCTCAGACAAAGGGAACAACCAGTGCAAAGGCCCTGAGGCAAGAACACCCCTGGAATTTGTGTAGCACAGCGAGGAAGGAAAGGTGGGTGGAAGAGAATGAAAGAGGGGGCTAAAATTCATTAACTCTGCTGTTTCTTGAGTTCTTCATGGCAACACTGGAGTTTACCAAATGGCAGTGACCCAGCTGGGGACCAGAGCTGAAATATACCACATCTAAGATCTGAGCTGGGAAAATGACATGGAAACGATAGATTTGCTTTTGAAGAGCACGTAGCACTGGATTATTTTTCCATTTCCTGGAGGACCGTGAATCAGAAATGTCTGAACAAAAAAGAATTCCCCAGGGGGTAAGGCACTTCCCAGGGCATTGACGTGCACATATAAATGCCAATTGGGACATTAAGATTCATTTCTTCTACATCAGATGATGAACCCTTCAATGTTGGATATGTTTGCTCTTTCTAAAAACCAAGGATGGTCACCAAATCCTCTCTAATGGAGAAGGGGAAAAGAAGTCCATAAACCTTAAAAGATTAAAAGAGGATGATTGGACTTCCCTGGTAGCACCGTGGTTAAGAACCCACCCTGCCAATGCAGGGGACACGGGCTCGACTCCCGGTCCGGGAAGATCCCACATGCCGCAGAGCAACTAAGCCCGTGTGCCACAACCAGTGAGCCTGCACTCTAGAGCCCGCGAGCCACAACTACTGAGGCTGTGTGCCACAACTACTGAAGCCCGTATGCCTAGAGCCGGTGCTCTGCAACAAGAGAAGCCACCGTAATGAGAAGCCTGTGTACCACGATGAAGAGTAGTCCCCACTCACCACAACTAGAGAAAACCTGCGTGCAGCAATGAAGACCCAATGCAGCCAAAAAACAAATAAAATTTAAAAATACATAAATAAAGTAAAACAAAAGAGGATGATTCATGTGTGACAGCTCATCTGAGTACAGATTTTTTTATTGTAAAATTTTATTAAAAATTTTACCATTCAATAATATGCTCCAAGAAATTTGACATTAGAATCACAGATAATTTAGGAAAAATATAACCTTTCTAGGATTTGACAAAAACCTTGAGACATTATCAAAATTAAGAAAATATATTAGTTTCAGCATTATCTGTATACATTTGTCAATTTTCCATATTGGATTTCTATAGTTGATTCTGAATATCTCAATCCATAAACACTAGAAAATGAGAGTACTTAATTCCATGCCATTATTATATATAAAGGTCTGATTTTTAATTTATATTTAATAACCAGATACTGGAATCACCACAAATTATATAGCCCTTCAGTTCTTACAGAATGAACTCCCACCCAGATAACTCCCAAATGTGAATAACGGTATTTCAGAATAATACCCAAACACTAAAAATCTCTTTTCAAAAGGAGTCTGTCACATTTTCTACAGAATAAAAATAACCTCAGTCAAATGTGGAAAAGGTAAGGGTTCTGTAGGATTCCAGCCTCCAAACTCCACTGTCAAGGATGGCATTTTATTCCTAACAACAAGAAGAAACTGAACAAGAGGTGATAAAATGAAGACAGATCAAAGAAGTAGGTAGGAGAGCTAGGAAATAGTTATATACACACGACTATATATAAAATAGATAACTAATAAGGACGTACTGTGTAGCACAGGGAACTCTACTCAATACTCTGTAATAACCTATATGGGAAAAGAATCTAAAAAAAGAGTGGATAGATGCACATGTATAACTGATACACTTTGCTGTATATCTGAAACTAACGCAGCATTGTAAATCAACTATACTCCAATAAAAATCAAAAAAAGAAAATGCTCACATTCTCAAAAAAGAAAAAAATAAAAATAAAAACAATGAAATCACCTGTGTAGAGAATTGTGAGCAGCAGTGGGAGGTGAAGGAGTGGACTCGCTAGAGGCCAGGGTGGGCCTCACGCCGCCTTTTGATCTCTAAAGAGAGGCCTTCGGTGCTTGAACAGTTAGAAGGCTGGGCTGCCACAGTTTCCCGACAATGCCTAATATACCATAGCTGCTCAAAATTAATACGATGTACTCTGTAAATAAAGTAAGAGGAAAATGCAGGTGCTTAATCAATACTGAATCAAGGTCAAATCAGTCCTCTATCTTGAGGTGGGAGAATGGGAGAATACGTTTCTAACATAATTATATGGTTTTTGTAATGATTAAATTTATAAAAATCAATAAACATGTTAGTTTTCCATCAAAAAAACACATTGGATTGCACTAGAATAAAGCAATATATAATTTTGCTAAGTTCATCGTGAATAAGTTATTCAATCAGCTCTCGCAGACTTTTTGAGGATGCCAGCCACAGAAGACCAAGAGGAAGACTGACTCCACAAGGCATCATCCGAGCTTTGGCAAGAAGTCATGCCTTAGCCATTCTCCCTCGTGAGAAATAGGATAGTGGCTCTTGCCCACCATGGTTATAGAGTGGAGGAAAAACAGCTTCCCTTTACCCCTGAGGGTTCTCGGAGGCATCCTGAGATGATGCTGTCCCCTTAAAGTCCTTCACGCTTTCTCCTCCACTTCCTCAGATTCTAAATCAATCAGGTTACTGTTTAGCAAGAGCTTTGAATTCAGTGAAAAATATCATCAGCTTTGTAAACAAGCTGTTTGCCACAAAACAGAATCACCCTCCAAAAAAACTGTACCCAAGCTAATAAATACGTATTACTAGTTTGCTCTGCCACTAACTGAACTGCTGAAATAAGTGAGGGGGTTGCCTGAAAACTTACGAATTCTCTTGCGCCCTTGCACAAAACAAGCTCCTGATACCCCTTGCCTTTGATGGCGTCTACTTCTTTCCAGGGGTCTAAGAGAAACAAGGGTGTCAGAGCAAATGCCTTCAAGGGCTCCCCCCCAAGAACTGCCGAGAAGACACAGAATTTCTGACTGAGAGGAGGCGACAGCATGTCCCCCAGCGGCAGCATGAAAGGCAGATGCTGTGAGCAACCGCAGATTTAATGTACTCCTTCCTTCCGTCTCTCCTCCCGGGCACAGTGGCCTTCCCCTGGGACTGACTCTCATCAAACTGACAAAATGATCATGTGTGGACTCACAGTTAGGCCCAAGGATTTTCCCAAAGACCAAGGTGGCTTTGAAGGATAATCCATGGCTCATTTTTACACTTGAGGCCCATGGCGTATATGTCTTAGAAGTTGCCTGGCTGAAAAATCTCAGATGGAGCTAATTCACTCAGTGTTTTCCTTAAACCCGTGAGGCTAAAGGCTATTGGGTTTCATGAGAAATAAACAAAATTTCGAATTAACTACAGCGACCTCCCATTTATGTAGACTGACCACAGAAGGGATTGTTGGGGTTGGCAGAATAAAGGGGATCACTCAGTGTTACTGTATGTCAAGCTGGCTGACATCACGCAAGCTATTTAATGTCTCATGCCTCAGTTTCCACATTCATGAAATGGGCAGTAGAAATTGTACCTACATCAGAAGACTGTTGTAAAAACTAAATGGATTAACACATGAAAAGCACTAAGAGCAATGTCTAATACATAATAACAATAAAGTAAATGACAGTATAGCAATAAGAGTAATGCAATTTATATTCTTAACATCACATATTGGTTGACCAGTTTTCACAGAAATGGAATTATTGATATGAATAACTGTAATTACTGGGCACAGGTTGACCCCTCTTCTGTGCTGATCCTTAAAGGGAATTTAGGTTATCCCTAGGTATCTGAATGATCAAAAATGTTTACTGAGGGTCTATTATTTTTTCTTAATATAGGGATTCAAAAATGAATAGATGCTAAAGAAGGTCAAAGTTAAGTCAGGGAAACTGACAAATATACAACTGCTACAGCAATATATAAATGTATCAAATTAACATGCTGTACCTTAAATTTATACAATGTTATATGTCAGTTATATCTCAATCAAAAAAACCCCACAAAATTCTATGATGGTATTTATCACGTGGAATGACAGAGTTCTGTGGGAACACAGAAATGGGCACTGTGGTAGGCAGAATAACAGCCTGTCCAAAGACGTCCAGGTTCTCACCCCCAGAACCTATAAATATGTTACATATATGTCAAAGAGGAATTAAGGTTGTTAAACAGCTGACATTAAAATCGGGAGATTATTTTGAATTTTCTGGGTGGGTCCAAAGCAAGCAGGAGGTCTTTAAAAGTGGGAGAGGGAAGCAGCAGAGTAAGTCAGAGGGATGTGACGGGAGGAGAAGTCAACCAGCCACTGCTGGATTTGAAGCTGAAGGGAGGGACCACGAGCTAAGGAATGCAGCTGCCGTGTAGCACCTGAAAAAGGCAAGGAAACAGATGCTCCCCGAAGCCTACAGAGAGCGATGAGCCCCGCTGAAGCCTTGACTTTAGTCCATGAGACCCGTTATCAGACTTCAGACCTACTGAGCTGTGAGAGAATAAATCTGTATTGTTTACAACACTACATTTGTGGTACTTTGTGGTACTGATACAGAGGTAGGATCCAACTTGTACGTGGAAAGAGAGAGGGGTGATAGAGATGGGAAGTTTCTGGGAGGGATCACAGCTGAGCTGAGCGTCAGAGGATGACCAGTGGACACCTGTAGTGAGGGGACTTTGGATGAAGACTAGTTTCACCGATCCAGTGAAGAAAGCTTGAGGAGTGGAATGTTCGAAAATGAGTCTGGATAGACATTATGGCTTCCGTAATAGGGAGTCATCATCTTTAGCCTATGAGAGAAAGGGCCTCGGAGGGGCTTTAATCCAGGGGATAATAGGGTCACTTTTTGTGTCTTGGAAAATTACTGGGGCAGCAAGCTTGAAGAGGGTAGGCCAAGAGAGAGGAGACCACATATGAGGTCTAAGTGAGAGGTGGCAGAGCCAGAATTAGGGCAGTGGGGAGTCAGAAGAGAAGGAAAGTACCAATTTGGGAAACACTGGCCAGAAAAATGGCTTGGAAGTGAGGCACGAGGATGAAGGTGGAATCCAGAACCACCTCTGCATTTCTAGCTTGGGTGACAGGAGGTAAATGTGCCCTCACATGCCGGAGGAGGAGGGGAAGTTGATTTAGAGGGAAGACGATGAGCTTCTTTCTGAATGATCTGGGGTCACCAGATGGGGACACATAGTGGACAGCCACACGGGTACCTCTAGAACCTATGCGGGCTTGGACTGCTGAGATGGGTTTGACATCTGGAAACAGGAGTTGCCATCAGCATGTGGGGGATAATCTGAATAGTAAGACTGGATGACATCACTCACGAATGAGAAGAACAGTGGGCTGTGGATAGGGGACCAGAGCATGTAAGAGGTCCAGGAAAAAGATGGAGGAGCAACGAGCAGGAAACAGCCTGGAGAACTAGCATGGGTGGTGTCCCAGGAGCCAAGGGAATAGAGGGTTTCACGAAGGGAAGGCGACAGAGAGTCAAATGGAGCAGGGTTTAGGAAGTTAATAACTGGGTGGTGACGATGGTGGTGGTGGTCATCATCATCATCATCATCATCAATTATAAGGAGAAGAGAAACCAGCACTTCTTGAGCATTCATTTTGAGCCAAGTACAATGATTTTAGTTAACCAATACATATAGAGCACACACTTCCTACCGGAAACTACCCTAAGTGCTTTATAAATTTTAACTCATTTCATTCCTGTAACAATCCTAGGAGGTAGACACTATTACTAGTTCCATTTTACAGATAAAGAAATAGTAGCAGACGTTAACTTGCCCCACATTGCTCAGTAAGTGATGACTCTCTAGGGGCTATGGCCACCCCATGCGGCTTGTGGGATCTTAGTTCCCCAACTAGGGATTGAACCTGGGCCACAGCAGTGAAAGCGCCGAGTCCTAACCCCTGGACCACAGGGGAATTCCCTAGAGGCCAGGTTCTTATCACTAAGCTCTGCTGTCTCCATCTCCCTTGATTTTCAAGGACACATAAGCCAGTTAAGTAGGTTCCGCCATCATCCTAATTGAAGAGGTCAGGCAACCAAGGATTAGCAAGGTTTACCAACTTGCTCAAGGTCAGCCAGCCTCCGCGGTGGGCCTGGACAGGTGAGATCAGGCTGAATGAATGGGCACCAGTAACTTGAAGGAGAAGCTCTAGATGACATCTCTCACAAGACATAAGCTCCCCTTTCCTCTGGCTGGCAGATGAGGTGAAGGGCTGCTCCAATCCAGTCAAGCATTAAGCTGGGTTGGGCACAGGTAGCCATTTTTAAGACTTGGCTCCATTCTGGTTTGTTCTCACCCCTTGGGTGTGGCCTCTTGACTTCTGCTTGAGAGCCTGGCAAGTCTCTGTCTCCTGCGGGATCGTGGGAGACCCTGCCCCGCCCTTTGGAGGTCCGCTACTCTTTTCTCCTACTGAAAGGAGTGTGAACAAATCCCAACACTGAACTTTTTGGTCTGTTCAGTTTCTGTATAAATGGTAGGCCGATAACTGGGACAAATCTCCTTTAAATTAGGAATTCTTAATTGGCTTAAAACAGAACACAGAGGTTCCAAAAACGTTATCTATGACATGCACCCCAATGTTCACAGCAGCACTATTCACAATAGCCAAGACACGGAAGCAACCTAAATGTCCATCCACAGAGGAATGGATGAAGAAGATGTGGCACACGTATACAATGGAATAGTACTCAGCTGTCAAAAAGAATGAAATAATGCCATTTGCAGCAACACAGATGCAACTAGAGATTATCATACTAAGTGAAGTAAGTCAGGCAAAGATCAATATCATATGATGTCACTCATATGTGGAATCTAAATTATGACACAAATGAACTTATCTATGAAACAGAAACAGACTCACAGACATAGAGAACAGACTTGTGGCTGCCAAGGAGAAGGGGAGGTGGAGGAGGGATGGACTGGGAGTTTGGGATTAGCAGATGCAAACTGTTATGTAAAGGATGGATAAACAACAAGGTCCTACTGTAGAGCACAGAGAATGATATTCAATATCCTATGATAATCCATAATGGAAAAGAATATTAAAAAAAGAATGTGTATATATATGTGAATAACTGAATCACTTTGCTGCACAGAAGTAATTAACACAACATTGTAAATCGACTCTACTTCAATTAAAAAATAAAAATATAAATATAAAAGCCCCCGAAACACAGAGTTATGTATTTCTTATTCTACACAAAATACTGCAGCTTTCTTCTCTGTGAACCAGGACTTGCAAAGCTCTGGTGTTCTTGCATTTGCCGTCTTCTGCCCAGGCCTGAAAGAATGCAACTGGGGTCCCCTATCCCAGGGAACTCTGACCACTGGGTATCAGAGGCTGATCTCAGTCAGTACAAACAACAAACAAAGCTGAGACTCAGCTGGGCTTGTGCCCAAGAAAACCAGCCACACACGAACACACACCATGGGGGGAGGAGAAAGGGGAAAGAGTTCCAGAAACAAACCCAAGAGAGAAAAAGGCAGGCTGAGAAGCTGGCTCCACACTGACTGGCTCCCACATGGATGTGTGAGAGACAAAGCCTGAGAAAGAAAAGCTTCCCTCCACTTGCCTAGGAGAGGAGCCCGCATCTCCTGACTTGGCTGGAAAACAATGACAAAGGCTAAGAGGTCTGACTCTACTGAGAAAGGAGACAGACAGCTTTGATTCATGCATAAAATAAAAATAGGTTTTGCTTAGAAAGAAAAACATCAGAACTGCTTTGCCATCTTCTGTATTCTTTGTATGGAGAAGTCATCCTGACTGAAGTACTTACTGGAAGGCTCATGGGTCAGTTAAGATAACAATAGATGCTGTAACAGGTAAACCTGAAACCTCAGTGGCTCCACACGGAGTGGGGGAGCGTGTATACAAATGAGGAACAGACTGAATGAGCTTCTGGAGCAGACAGCTGACGTGCGCTTTGGTGGAAAGGTTGAGTTTTCCAGACTGAGAAGCTAGGGTGGTAGTAGGGGTAGCATCAGACATGGCTTGCGGGGGGGTGGACTATAATTATCGTAAGGGACCGGGGGATGGAGGGGGCTACGAGGTGTAGGAAGGAATGAGGGCTTGGGAAAGAGGGAAGGAAGAGGGACGGATGAATAGTAGCGGGCAGGAAGGGTCTGGGACGAGGTGGAGGAAGCGAGCCCATGCTTGGGGCCAGAGCCTTCAGTTTGAGCATCTCTAATGAGCAGGCCTCCTGAGGAAGCCAGTTTCCTATGTGGACAACTTGAGATGCCATCAAGGTCTTCTCAGCCCAAACCTGCCTCACTTTGGTTCCCACCCTTCTGCCCTGGTTCTACTCTCCTAGACACGTAGGTCAAGCATAATCCCCTTTTCTACAGGCCAGCCCTTCCAGAACCTCAAGTCAGTTTTCACAGGTCTCCACAAGGGTCTCCCCTTCTCCAGGATAAAAGCCCTCTTCATATGTGCTTTCCTATGAGGATGGTTTTGACCACCTTTTCATCATCACAGTCCCCTATGCAGGACATATTCCAGCTGGTCAACTTTTCCCTTGAAATGTGGTCCCCAGACAGAACAGGCTCTTCCAAGTGTGGTTCACCAGCCCAGCCTTTGATCTGCACTGGAGCATCAAATGATGTTACCAACCAGACATACCACATGGCTGAGTCACGCTCAACTTCCTGTCAGCCACTACCAGTGCCGCTGCTAAGCTCATTCTCTAGCCCACTTAGGGCAGATGTTTTTTGAATGTGAGTGTATAATCTTCCTTTGATCAATTTACACTTTCCTTGGTAAGATTTGGTCCGTTTTTCCAGGCTGTCAAGAGCTTTTGGAATTCTTTTATAATGTCTTGGACAATTATTATAAGCATGAAGCCAAAGCCCTCCTCTAGTTCTTGATCATGGTGTTTAATGAGACAAAGGTAAAATAGAACTCCATAAATTGCCACCCAAGACCTCTCAAAAATAGGCTGTGTCACTCTTTATTTTTATCCTTGGATGTTCTTATCTTTCCCCACATTTTAACGTCTTCCGTTTTAATATCGGGGTTCATCAGAAAACACCACAGGCGGCCAAATTAGTTTCTTCAGTTTCCTTTCTCTTTTCTGCTCCACTGATGACATGGTCAGAATTTTATTTCTGACCCCCTCCTGTCCTTTTTGAGAATACTGTCCTTTGAGTTGTTGTTCATAAATTTTCATTAACGTTTGCTCAAATATTTATAAAGATTCTGAAGTCATGGTTATATGTCTGATCATGAGCTACTTCCCAGCACAATGTTCTGCGTTTTTTTCCTGTATAAATTTTAAGAAAACATGGACCACATCCCCTTGATGGGATATACCTCTTTAATCAATTTCTTCTTAATTCCTTTCATTCCTCCTTAATAATTAGACAAGTTTTACTCATTGTTTTTGCTCTTGCATTCGAGGAGATTATGTCAATAAGAGTGGAACAACAAAGCGAGATGGATTTTCTAGACTGAGGGAACAATACGAGAAAAGACAGGTAAGTAAAGATAACAGCATATTCTGCAGATTGTTCATGTACGTATGTTTCGTTCACATCTCCCAAGTAGACTGGCATTTCTTTGATGGCAGGAAGGGACCACATCTTTTCTGTAGAATATTGGTTCTTCTGCTTCTATCACAGTGGAGTGGCAAGTACCCAAGTATCCACGAATATTTTTTAATAAATAACAACGACAACTACACAGTTTGATGTTTAAATGCATACATACTTTCACCCACTGGTTGAAGCATTGAAGTCCTGGAGATTAGTCCAATGTGTAACACCACTCCTCACAGAAATATTTACGGACGTACATTTACACAATAGATAAAAAGATAGTCACAAATAAATCAGAGTTTAGAAGGAAAAATTCACCTTTAGGAAATCTCACTGAAAAGTCAGTAAATCTTGTGAAACGAATGTTATAAATGAATTTACAAACACACACACACAGTGGCCTTTACTTGTCCAGCAGACCAAAGGTACAAAATAATCATTTAAAATGTATTTTTGTCAATAGTTACATATATTTCAAAGACCAGGTTCCAGTTGTCTTTGGACTTTAGCAGCTCAACTAATAAATAAATAAAATTGTGTTGCATAAACTACTCTAATATATATAAAATCTATCTGCAACCAGAATTTATAATTAGTTTTTTCACCCGTATTATCAGCTCTGTGAGAGCCCTAAATGGTGAGTACTGACTCTTATTCATCAAGATAAAATACTAGCTTTTATTTTTTCACTTACAAGGTGCATAATGATTAAGGATTCTGGTTGCCAAGGGTGAAATGCTGCTTCAAACTCACAGTTCAATTGTTTTGTGAGTTTGTAATTGCACCCTTTCTGAGGGATGAGGAAGGCAGAGGAGGAAACTCACAAAAGTGACACAAAGTAGATAATAACAGGGTCCCATGAAGAATCCATAATGATGTTTAACATATGAGGGAAAGAAATTGTTTTAGTCACAAAGAATGATCTCTGATCGCCCACTGCTAGCTACCACAGAGAGGGCTGTAGATCTTAGGATGCACACTGTGTTCTGATAACAAGTTAAATATCCAGGTCCTGATCCCCAGAGAAAATTCATATTTTTCTTGATGCACTGTGGCTGCGAAGTTCTTTGAGAAAACTCACCAGGCTTTCACTGGGTGCCCATGTTTGGTGATAGGAATGCGAGGCTGTTATCCAAAGCGAAGTCCGAATGTAAAACGGCCAGCAAACTTGATCTCTTGACCAATATTGAGGGCAGCCCCTGGTCAGACCAACAGAGAACCAGAAGAGTGCTAGTATTTGCTGAGAATGTACTAGGTATCAGGCGTGGTGTTGGATGTTCCTAAGTTCCACGTCAACCACTTCAAGTGGTGACTAACATGTCCAGTTCACAAACGAGAGTGCCAAGTGTGACAGAAACATGCAAACTGCCCAAGGCCACAAAGTCTGTTAGTGGCAGAGCCTAGAATCTCTCCAAACACCATCACACCACACTGTCTTCTGCTTCCTTCCATCTCACTTTTTTTTTTTTAAGATTTAATTGTTTTGATTTATTTTTTATTTTGGCTGCACCAGGTCTTAGCTGCAGAACGCAGGATCTTCGCTGTGGCATGTGGACTCTTAGTTGCGGCGCACATATGGGATCTAGTTCCTCGACCAGGGATCGAACCCAGGCCCCCTGCATTGGGATCGCGGAATCTTACCCACTGGACCAACAGGGAAGTCCTCCCTTTCTTGTATTCTCCCTCTCTTCACCCAGCCACCCAGTGGCTAAGCCACTTGGCCATCCAGCACCCTCCCACCCGCCCCCACAAAACCTTGCCTTCAAGGAAAGCATTTTAAGTACATTTTCAATGACCCTCTTTCAGGTGACGCATTTCAGGAAAGCTGTCAGAGAAGGAGCATCCAGCTGGCTGCTAAGGTTGATGCTCAAGGATGGCGTTATTCCAGTGTGATTATCCTCAATCAGTTTCTCAGCATTTTTGTAAAAGCAGAAGTAGGATGTCATTAGTTCATTCAGAGATGATCAGGCTGAAGGTGACTAATTAATATTCACCAAACTTTCAAAAAAAACCAAACGATTACTAACACAGAGGCCCATTTACTAACATAAGCTAAGTATGTCCTGAGTTGTTAATCCTGTTCTCCGTGGAACTGCTTCTCAGTATAGGGTACCAGAGAAACCAAAGAGGAGAGGAAGTACTCCTGAAGTCTTTCATCCAGGCTGTAGAAAGGTGTGATGAATTATCTTCATTCCACAATCAGTGTGTATCTTTTTACTTATTAAAGTATAGTTGATTTACAATATTCTGTTAGTTTCAGGTGTGCAGCAAAGCGATTCAGTTATATATAAATGTATACACACACACACATATTCTTTTTCATGTTCTCTTCCATTATAGGTCATTACAAGATATAGTCCCCTGTGCTATACAGTATAGGTCCTTGTTGATTAACTATTCTATATATAGTAGTGTGTATCTGCTAATCCCAAACTCCTAATTTATCCCTCCCACCACTTCCTCCTTTGGTAACCATAAGTTTGTTTTCTATGTCTGTGAGTCTATTTCTTTTTTGAAAATAAGTTCACTTGTATCATTTCTTTAGATTCCACATATAAGTGATATCATGTGATATTTGTCTTTCTCTGTCTGACTTACATCACTTAGTTTGACAATCTCTAGGTCCATCCATGTTGCTGCAAATGGCATTATTTCATTCTTTTTTATGGCTGAGTAGTGTTCCATTGTGTGTGTGTGTGTGTGTGTGTGTGTGTGTGTGTGTGTGTGTGTGTGTGTATCTCACATCTTCTTTATCCATTCCTCTGTCGATGGACATTTAGGTTGCTTCTATGTCTTGGGTGTTATAAATAGTGCTGCCATGAATATAGGGGTGTACATATCTTTTCAAATTATGCTTTTCTCTGGATATATGTCCAGGAGTGGGATTGCTAGATCATATGGTAACTCTATTTTTAGATTTTTAAGGAATCTCTGTACTGTTCTCCACAGTGGCTGCAACAATTTACATTCCCACCAACAGCGTTGGAGGGTTCCCTTTTCTCCACACCTCTCCAGCTTACTAAGGGCATACCTTTGATGACCTGTACCAGGTACACACATCTCTCTCCTTTGGATAATGATCAGAAAACCCTGACAAATTTTTAATATCATACTCCATTTTGCTGTGAGTCATTATATGTCTCATGATGATATGGCAACCAACCGAACGAGATGATAACTGATTTCAGAGCACTTTACCTTAGAACGAGTTGATAACTGATTTCAGAGCACTTTACCTTAGAACATGTTATCCTAGCATATATCGCTAGTGGGAATGTAAAATTGTGCAGATGCCTTAGGAAAAGTTTGTCCCTCAAAAAGTGAAACATAGGGCTTCCCTGGTGGCGCAGTGGTTGAGAGTCCGCCTGCTGATGCAGGGGACACGGGTTCGGGACACGGGTTCGTGCCCCGGTCCTGGAGGATCCTGCATGCCGCGGAGCAGCTGGGCCCGTGAGCCACGGCCGCTGAGCCTGCGCGTCTGGAGCCTGTGCTCTGCAATGGGAGAGGCCACAACAGTGAGAGGCCCGTGTACCACAAAAAAAAAAAAAAAAAAGTGAAACGTAGAGCTATGATATGACCCAACAATTCTAATCCTAGGTTAGAATCCCAAAAGAGCTGAAAATAAGTGTCCACACAAAAAGCTGTACATGAGTATTTATAGCAGCTTTATTCATAATAGCCAGCAAACGGAAACAATCTAAATATCCATCAACTGAAGAATGGATACACAAAACTTTGTATCTGTACAATGGAATATTATTTGGTCATTATATGGAATGAAGTACTGATACATGCTACTACATGAATGAACCTTGAATACATTACTGTAAGTAAAAAAAAAAAAACGAGTCACAAAAGATTACATGTTGTATGATATGAGCCCATCAATATGAACAGGCAAATCCATAGAGACAGAAAGTAGAATAGTGATTGCCAGGGACTGAGGGGAGCTGGAATGCAGAGTGACTGCTAATGGTTACGGGGTTTCTTTTTGGGGTGATAAAAATGTTCTGGAATTAGGTATAGGTGATGGTTGTACAAACTCTGTGGATATACTAAAACCCACTGTATAGTAGACTTTAAAATGTACGATATGTGAATTATATCTCAATAAAGCTGTTATTTTATTTCACTTATTTTTAAATTTATTTTTAAAATCTTTATTTATTTATTTTTTGGCCGTGCCACGTGGCTTGCAGGATCTTGGGATCTTAGTTCCCCAACCAGGGATCGAACCTGAACCCTTAGCAGTGAAAGCACAGAGTCCTAACCACTGGACCACCAGGGAATTCCCAAAGCTGTGAATTTAAAAAGAGTTTATCTGAGTTACTGACCAAAAGCTTATACATCACTATATTTTTGGAGTACAATTTTTAAACAAAGATTACCAGCCTATGTAAAACAAAGAACTGTTTAGAATATAGTCTTTCATCCACCGTACTATAGGAAAATGCCATTTGGTATTTGAAATGTTGAAGTGAAAAGAGGAAAATAAGTGGCAAAAGGGAAAAGAAACAGGATATTTATTAAAATAATATTCTGGTTACTTTAAAATCATTTTATAATGCTGTTTGGGGAAGCTAACCTGAGAGATTATCTAATAAATGACATCAAATTATTATGAAATTTTAGTTCTTTAGTAACCAAATTCTCTAAATGGATTGCTCAAAGGGTACTGAATATTGTTTGATACAGCGTCGTTCTGTTGCGAGGTATTAATTCAGGAAAGCTTTTAACTGTTAAAGGAAATCTTTTCAGATAAAAAGAGAACTTTATTAAATGGAAAGATGGCAATTATGATAATAGCATGAGATATTCTCTTTCGAGCGATACCAAAAGTACAGAAAAATATCACGTGTGGAAAGTGCACAGTCTGATTAGCTCAATACTGGAAGGCTTACAGCTTGTGTTTACAGGAGTGCTTAGGTAGAGAAATAGAAGGATAAGAGAGCAGACAACTATCAGATAAATGTTATCTCTGAGGTTTTAAATGAAAATTATAATACTAGAAAAGTATATTAACCATAAGGATTGACAGAAGGTTTTCTAGATAAATGGTAACAATATCTAAATTAAAAAGTGGTCCTAGCACTTGTTATAAAATACATTGAATGAGGACGAACTCTGTTCTTTCTTATACCCTCTACCAAATACTAAATTCCACATGAAATGCTACTTCATGGAAACAGTAGCAAAAGGATGCTGATGGAATAGTCAGCATTTATTTTCTCTATTACACTCATATATTAATATTAATAGTTTGTGGCACCAACTCTTCCATGTTGATTAAAGTGCACAGTGAGGGGAAAACAGTCCTCTTCTCCCTCCTTCCCTCCTCCTCCTTCTCTTTCTTTCCTCCTTCCTTCCCTCCTTCACTGGCTCTTACGCTCCATCCTTTCCTTCCGTTATCTTTTGTTAGTAACGTAACGGCCATTTAGATACTGTTCATGGCTTTTGCTTCAAGGGTTCAGGAGTTTTTAGAAGAAGAAAGAAAGTGGAATAAATATTTGGCCAGAGACATGTAAAGCAAGCGATTATCCATCTGTTATTTTGAGGTAACAATAAACAGTACGTCATTGTCTTTGAAATTATCTGGAGCTTAAACACTGTTGAGTAACATAAAGTGGGGTGTCCACCTGGTCACCACATCTATCGTTTTTATTTACTGCTTAATTCTATTTTTCCTTGGCACAATTAATGCTTGTTGAATGAATGTAGCAAGGCATATAGCTACATACATAAGGCAATCCTTTATACAATGAGATTACCACACCATGAATAAAAATCAGAAATGAATATTTCTGAGGACTACACAAAGAGGATATCTAGAAAGTCCAAAGAAGATAGAGTAGAAAACTAAGATCCCCTGAAAAGTTCACATGGACTCTTTTCTCAGGTTACTTATACCTGAGGTTCAGGATCTTATAAGGCATCTAGAGATGTTTGATTCGTGACCCCAGAGTTTATGTTAATGTGAAAAACAGAGGTGATGAATGTCTCTTGTGTCTGAATAAGTATCAGATCACTTTTTGGTATTGTTTATTCACAGATACAAGTACTGTGGGGAAAATCATGAGGTTTCTATTTACATTTTAATGCACAAATTAAAAAGTGAATAATAGTCAAAGAAGGGCTTTTGTAACAAAACATTTCCACCTCATGTGTATACCTGTGTGTGTTTCTTCACTCTGCCCTACTGTCTTGTAACCTTACCCAAGAGCTATAATAAGTAACAAAAAAGTGGCTGACCACATGAAACAGCAGACTTGCTTATTACATCTATGGCAAGTTTTGTCTGTGATTTAAGTGAGTAAAAAGCATGATGAATATTACAGACACAGAGGAAAAAGGCAGTTGAACTTCAATCACAATGAAGAGTGAATACCCTTCAGCTTTGCTGGGACCCTGAAAACATATCCAACCTCTTTTGGTGAGGAGAAAGGTGCTGCTTTTGTATTTTGTAGTTCAGAATCCTAACTCACCTCAAATGTCTCTAAACTTTTCAATCGACTGTCATTGTAAGCCCAATTTCCAGAACCTTCTCTGGTCTTCTGATTAAAATCTTGCTTGTAATATTTGATGGTGAGATTGTGCAGTACTCACCAAGACGCAGCTAGTCTGCCTGAGACTCTGTCTCTACATATCATAACAAGAGAGTGCAGAAAGAACATAGCAACTATCTGAGGGCCTGAAAAGTAAACACTCTGCAAGCAGAGCATGAGGAAAGCTGAGACTTGAAGAATGACCACTGAATCTACTGGTGTGGGACCAACAGCCTGAGCTGCAAAGCTATGCAATAGGCACGAGGAGTGAATATGGAGAGAAACCCTCTTGCTGACCAGAAAAAGGGGCTCCCGTGAGCTAGAAGTTACAGGGAGAATACCTGGAGCTTTTTTCTCCTCACCCAGGACTGCTCTGTGGACAGTGCCAGCCATGAAGCTGTGCTGATGCGATGAAGATGTAACAGTGGCCACAGTGGCATGGGTACACAAGACTCCAAGAAGAAAAACTGCGTCTCTGGCCAAAGGCACCAGAAAAAGAGGCCCCTCAGGTCCAAAGTGTGCGGGAGGAATTCCTGTAATTTTTTTCCTCCCTCTTTTCTCCTGTTGATTTACCCCAAGAGCAGATGCAGTCACTCAGAAACGCACAAGATTTTATGGGGAGAAACCCATCTTTCTGGCCAGAGGAACCAAGAAAACGGGTCCCTCTGGAACCAGAGAGTGTGGGAAAATCCCAGTGAAGAGAAGACTGAGAAGGAGGTCTTCTAGTTCTATATTATAAATGGATACAGGTGCCAGGCTCACCCCCAAACCATGAAGACATGGAACAGGTGGAAATAACAGGTTAAGAACATGCTACTTCCAAATATGGCCCCTTGGTGTGTTGACTATTTTAGGCTGAAGGAATCTGAGAATTGGCAAATGGAAGGACTCTCTGATCTCCCCTTTCTTCCCTGAAGTAGGTCATAGAAATAGAAAGTGCTGGAAGGACTCTCTGACCTCTCCCTTCTGCCCTGAAGGGAGATAACACCCTCTTGTGAGAGATGTCTGCTCTGTATCTGAAGGAAAGGAGCATCTTTATCTCTGGAGATGAGGGGTACAGAGAACAACAGTCCAAGTGAACAGGCCTTGTTAAGTTTCTCCAGTTCACTGTGCTTAGACCAAGGCTTTTGTCCTGTCATGCTTTCCCCTGACTTTCCACTTTTCATGAAACCTAGTATAAAAAGACTGAGATTTAACCATTTCCTCAGGTATTACTTTTCTTATGAAGGCTCCTGTATCATGTAAAACTTATATTAAATAAAGTTTTATGCTTATCTCTTGTTATTCTGTCTTTGGTCAGTTCAATTATCAGGGCCCCGCCAGAGAATCTAGTATGTTCGTAGGAAAAAGAATTTTTTCTTCCCCTATGCACAGAAAGAAAATAGTAAAGATAGGAGCAGAATAGGATGAAATTGAAAACAGAAAATCTACAGAGGAAATTAATAAAGACAAAAGCTAATTCTTAGTAAAGATTAATAGAAGTGCTAAGTGTATCTAGTCAGACTAAGCAACAAAAAGAGAGAAGAAACACCAATATTAAGAATGAAAGAGGGGATATCACTATGGATCCTGAAGACCCAAAACCGAGGTGAAATGCACCGATTCTTTTTTTTTTTTTTTTTTGCGGTACGCGGGCCTCTCGCTGTTGTGGCCTCTCCCATTGCAGAGCACAGGCTCCAGACGCGCAGGCTCAGCGGCCATGGCTCACGGGCCCAGCCGCTCCGTGGCATGTGGGATCCTCCCGGACCGGGGCACGAACCCGTGTCCCCTGCATCGGCAGGAGGACACTCAACCACTGCGCCAGCAGGGAAGCCCTGCACCGATTCTTTTAAAGATAGATTATCGAAACTTGGGACTTCCCTGGGGGCATGGTAGTTAAGAATCTGCCTGCCAATGCAGGGGACACGGGTTTGAGCCCTGGTCCGGGAAGATCCCACATGCTGCGGAGCAACTAAGCCCGTGTGCCACAACTACTGAGCCCATGTGCTGCGACTACTGAAACCTGCAGGTCTAGAGCCCGTGCTCCACAACAAGAGAAGCCATTGCAATGAGAAGACTGTGCATCGCAACAAAGAGTAGCCCCCGCTCGCATCAACTAGAGAAAGCCTGCGTGCAGCAACAAAGACCCAATGCAGCCAAAATAAATAAATAAGTAAATAAATAATTAAACAACAACAGAAAAGAAATATATAAGTTGGATAGCCTATAGATATTAAAGAAATTGAATTTGTAATATAAAAACCTTCCAACAAAGAAAATTCCAAACCCAGATGGTTTCCCTGGTGAATTCTAACAAATACTTAAGAAAGAAATAGTAGAAGTTTTATACAGTCTCTTCCAGAAAATAGAAAAGGAAGTAATATTTTACAACTCATACTATAAAACCAGAATCACCCAGATAGCAAAACCAGACAAAGACATTACAAGAAAACTATAGACCAATAACCCTATGAACAGACCTCAAAATCCTCAACAAAATATTAACAAATTGGATATAGAACAATATAAAAAGATAATACATCACAACAAAGTGGGGTTTATCCTGGGGAAACAAGGCTGGCTCAACTTTCAAAATCAATCTAGGACTTTCCTGGTGGTCCAGGGGCTAGGACTCTGCGCTTCCACTGCGGCGGGGGGGGGGGGGGGCACAGGTTTGATCCCTGATTGGGGAGGTTCCACATGCCTCAAGGAGTGGTCAAAAAGAAAAAAAAACAACCAACAATCTAATCATGGTATTAACAGGTTAAAGCAGAAACATGTGATCCTCTTAACAGATACAGAAAAATCATTTGACAAAATTCAACAACCATTCATAAAGAAACCTCTCAGCAAATCAGGAATAAAAAAAATGTCCTTACCCCGATGAAGGGTATCTAAAAAACTTACAGCTTACATTATATTTTAGGATGAAAGATTTAATGCTTTCATCCTAATATTGGGACTGGGACAAGGATGTCTGTCTTCACTATTCTCATTCAACATTGCTGTGGAACTCCTAGTCAGTGTGGTAAAGTAAGTAAAAGAAATAAAAGGTATACAGATTAGAAGGGAAGAAATAAAACTGTCTCTATTCATGTAAGAGATGATTGCCTACATGAAAAATCCCACGGAATTTATAAACATGCACATACACACACACACACACACACACACACACACACACCTTCTAGAACTAATAAGTGATATTAGCAAGATCATAGGATACCAGGTCAATATACACAAAAATCAATTGTATTCCTATATTTGGGAATCAAAATTTTATGAAGTACCATTTATGATAGCATCAATAAATACTTAGACATAAATCTTAAAAATACTGGCAGGATGTGTATGCTGAAAATTATGAGACACTGGTCAAAAAAGTTCAAAGAAAACCTAAATAAATGAAGAGATATACTATGTTCATGGATGAGAAGACTTGATATTGTCAAGATGCCAGTTCTTCCCAAATAGACCTACAGGTTCAATGGAATCACACTGAGCATCATCTTGTAGACACCAAGAAGCTGATTCTAACACTTATTTGGAAACGTCAAAGGAACTAAAATTGCCAAAACAATTTTTGAAAAAGAACAAAATTGGAGCAACCATACTATCCAATTTTGAGACTTATGATAAAGCTACAGAAATAAACACAGTGTGGTTATTGGTAAAAGGATGAGCACATAGATTGGTGGAAGAGAATAGAGTCCAGAAGTAGAGCCACACAATATGGTCAATTAATTTTTAACAAAGGTGGTTAAATGAAGAACTGACAGTCTTTACAACAAATGGTCCATGGGAAATCTGATATCTATATGCAAAAGAAAAATAAATCTCAACCAATAACTCATAGATCTAAATGGTTAACATACAGCTGCATGACTTTTAGGAGAAAATATAGAAGAAAATCTTGGCAACTTTTGTTGGGAAATAAGATCTTGGATATGATACCAAAAGAAGAAAAATGGATAAATTGGACTTCATCAAAATTCAGAAGTTTTTCTCTGTGAAAGACAGTGTTAAGAGAAAGAAAAGACCAGTCACAGACTGGAAGAAAATATTTGCAAATCATATCTCCAGCAAAGGCCTTATAAGCAGAATATATAAAGAACTCTTAAAATTCAACAACAAGAGAGCAAGCAATCCAATTTAAAAATGCACAAAAAAGTTGAAATGATCCTTCAATAAGATATGTGGATGATAAGTAAATGCGTGAAAAGATGCTCAACTTCACTTGTCATTCGGGAAATGCAAATTTAGACCACACATGATACCGTTACACACTAGAATGGCTAATATTAAAAAAAAAAAAAAAGACATTACCAGGGGCTGATAAAATGTAGGGCAACTAGAACTCTCGCACGCTGATAGCTACTGCTATAGCTTTGACTTCTCAGAGGAATAACGTAAAAGGTCTCAGGGCACTGATTGCTTTCTAAGTGTTGCTTGCCTGACAGGAAAATTAAAGCTCTACAAGGATTTTTGGGTTTGACTTCAGATGAGCTGGAAGAGACTTGGTATTGGAAAAGACCTTGCCTATGGTGATTCTCAACTAGAAAGACCTACGTGGTCATAAGTTAAATAAGCTAACTTTAAAGAAGGTGGGAATTCTTCTATTTCCTGAGAAAAGCAGGCATTGTTTTGCTCTCCTGTATATTTATGAACAGTCTTTTAGTTACACATGCTATAAGTACTAAGTTCTTACTTTCAAATGTCTCTCTGGAATGACCCTTAAAATGTTAACAGCAAATTGTTAATTTTTTCTTGGATACTGGGTGTTAAATGTTTGTTTGTTTAAGGAGGGGGTATTGCTAGAAGCTGAGAGCCAAACAAACTTATAAGGTGCCTTCCACATTTGTCTAAGATTTTCTTATTTTCATAAGAGTTTAGACACAAGAGTTTTAGAGACAGCATAGCTATTGTTCAGTTCATTGATTACCTACTGCTGCATAACAGAAAAAAAAATGAATCTTAGAGAAGACAGCTAGATCTGTGTGGTCTAATATGGTAGCTCTATGTGGCTATTTAAATTTAAAATTAAATAAAAGTTAAAATTCAGTTTTTTATCACATTAATGATAAGATAATCTATAATGATAATTATTGTTAGAAACTAACGACGAGGCAAATATAATTTAACTGAGGAATTTAACTAACTTTTCTTTGAAATTGTCTACTCCAGGTTTGAGTAACTATTTATGTTAGTGAATAGGGCATTATTTTAACTTCTTCCTATCAATCTATCTCCCTGAGAGTTGGGGATTAGTGGGAGAAGGGGAAAGTGTCCCATTTGTAGTTTTAAGTCCATGGAATGGGAAGGAGAGGTGGACCAATATCTCACTTCCTTTCTATGTATTTGTGTGTTCCCACTGTGTGAAAAGGCATAAGGTGTGCTGGGTTTTGGGAAAAAATAAATTGCTATAAGCTTACTGTTCTTGTTAATTACAAAATCACTCTTCTCCAAATACTTCTTAAGAAATTAAAGCGTTTTAAACAGAGTGTTTGTACGTAAGAGAAAATCGCATTAGAGATGCAGAAGAGAGAAGGGGATAGTACCAGGTGTTCCTAGGCTAACACTTCAGGATAAGCATACTTTATTCATGATCTGTATTTCTTTGGTGTCACTAGGCACCATCATTCATAATATATTCAAGATCCTTCCCCACTCCAGAAATACGGTTTATAATACAAGCCTTTGATGATCTGAAAAACTACAGTCCACTTCATTACAGACTATACTTAAAGAGAGGATGAACTTCAGTTGGGGTGACCTGTCACACCCAACTCATCCATTACATCTCTTGTCACAACTGTTTACTTTTTCACACTGTGCTGGAGCCATTAAGAAGGAACACTAGGTAGGATTGGCTACATGCTGTTATCCTCTTGACCTGCCAGAGAATTAATCTTGAATGCTCAATTTAATGCTTTCTAACAATGACTGCTGGGGGGAAACAACGTCTGTTGCATTTTTTTTAAATGCACCCATTTAAAACACAGAACTTAATTTCACTGACATATCCATATATCACTTTATCTTTGATAGGAAAATAGTAACTAAAGGTCCACACATCTCTTTACCATTATACAGTATAGCCAGTGATTACTGGGGTAGGATGCTTGCTTACATATTAAGGTGGACATGTATCTGTAAAAGACACCAATTTGTAGACATTCATTGCAAATGATGGTAATTTATGGAGAATTATAATTTTCTACCGATTTGAGATATGAATTTACAACTTTATTACATTTATCAAAATCAATTTAGGAGTCTTTGCATCTTGTATACTTTTAAGAAGCCACATGAGGACTTCCCTGGTGGTGCAGTGGTTAAGAATCTGCCTGCCAATGCAGGGGACACGGGTTCGAGTCCTGGTCTGGGAAGATCCTGCAGGCCACAGAGCAACTAAGCCTGTGTGCCACAACTACTGAGCCTGCTTTCTAGAGCCTGTGAGCCACACTACTGAGCCCGCGTGCCACAACTACTGAAGACCGTGTGCCTAGAGCCCGAGCTCCACAACAAGAGAAGCCACGACAATGAGAAGTGAGAGGCTGGTGCACCACAACGAAGAGTAGCCCCTGCTCTCCGCAACTAGAGAAAGCTCGCACACAGCAACGAAGACCCAATGCAGACAAAAATAAATACATAAATAAATAAAAAAAAGAAGCCACATGAAACTCATACAGAAAAAATGAGGTAAAGTTCTGCGTGTCCTTTTTCCTGAAATTCATGGAAACAAAAAAAAGGAATAAAAAAATTGGGTACGAAAATAGAGCTCATAATTAAATTAGAAAACAATTACAGCCACAAATCACAGACTAAGAAGATAGTTTGCCTAAGACAGTGACAACTGTTCCAAATTAAGTAAAAAAATTAAGCCAACAGATCCTTGCAAAATTCTCTAGCAGGGCACACATATTTTGAAGATGAGTTAGTGGGTAACAGTACCTCCCCTAGAGGAGTGAGGACTGGCATAGTGGACAGGGTATCAAGGACAAAGAAACCTCCTTGCAAACTTCTGGCTCTTTGCAACGCTGAGATATCAGTACTTACTGGAGATGAGGTGAACACAGAAGAAATGAGGAAAAATGGAGAGAGACAAATTGCAATTTGGTGAGGAAACTTCACTATGAATTGCCCTAATGTCTGCCTCAGTGATCTGCTCTCACAGAAGAGAAATATTCTTCCAGCGCAGGTGCATTAGTGAGAGAGTGTTCTTCCTAGTCTCAACCCACTCCCTTACATGCGTGCTTTTACTTACACCAGTGGTGAGCGCACGGGCACACCCAGATGACTGGTACCCAACGAGGATCCAACATGGGCCATCTGTATGTGGATACCATGACACTCCTGTCTCCCCCACAAAAAGGCCAAGAAGGTACATAAGAAGCAATCAATACATTTCAGGGCTTTGGAAACAAGGAAGACTATGAATAGTCCTCTATACTCAAGAAAAATGGAAGGATCCTTGGAATCTTTGGCAGGAGGGGAGAATATCAAAGGAGCAATACAAGAGATGAAAGAAGAGATAAGATAATTATAGAGATGAAAAGTAATCTGGCCAAGCTTAGGAAAGAAATTAAAGGAAGCAATAAACCATTACTAAATAAAAGGAAACCACATCAGAAAGAGCCAGAAGTAGAATGGATAGTGCTAAAAATAGAGGCAATCACATGGAGGATAAGCATAAGAAAATAACATACAGGTGACCCTTGAACAGTGTAGGGGTGAGGGGCACCAACCCCCTGTGCAGTCAAAAATTTGCATGTGACTTTTGACTCCCTCAAAACTTAATTACTGATAGCCTACTGTTGACTGGAAGCCTTACCAATAACGTAAACAACTGAGGGCTTCCCTGGTGGCGCAGCGGTTAAGAATCTGCCTGCCAACGCAGGGGACATGGTCCAGGAAGATCCCACATGCCATGAAGCAACTAAGCCCGCGAGCCACAACTTCTGAACCCGCATGCCACAACTACTGAAGCCCGTGTGCCTAGAGCCCGTGCTCTGCAACAAGAGAAGCCACTGCAATGAGAAGCCTGCACACCGCAGCAAAGAGTAGCCCCCACTTGCCTCAACTAGAGAAAGCCCATGCGCAGCAACGAAGACCCAACACAGCCAAAAATAAATAAAATAAATAAATTTTAAAAAAATTAAAAAAAACATAAACAGTTAACACATATTTTGTATGTTATATGTATTATATACTGTATTCCTATAACAAATTAAGCTAGAGAAAAGTAAATGTCATTAAGAAAATCGTAAGGAAGAGAAAATACACTCACAATACTGTGTTTACTGATACCTTAAGTATAAGTCATCTGCTTATAAGATGAATCATCTGTCTGTCATTATCTACATCAATATTGTCTTATATGATACAAAATATTACTAACACTAAACATCAAAAATGAAAAGATAATGTGGAAAAGAAATTCATATTATTTATAGGTGTACTGATTCATACATTAACAAAGAAGCAGCAATATGATTGCTTTATGGTAGTTTAGTGTAATCCATACATTTGCTTCATGATAGTCTAGTCTGTACACTAACGAATGAATCATTATAAAATTTTTATGGCATACAGTATTAGTCATATTCATAATACAGTATAGGAAACATTTTTACATAAAAAAAAATCCACTTCCTTGTGATGATAGGTTGATACATAGTTTCTCCAATTACAAGAGAGAGGCATACTGCACAGTACTATAATTCTTTCAAAGCAAATTTATAAAACAGCAAGAAAACAAACACATTATTAATGTTATATTAAATGTCACTCACCTTGTACCTGTGTAAGGATAGGCTATTCAATACAAGCCTTGCACACGATGTTCTACACGAACACTCCTTGCACTGCAGTTAATAGATTTCACACGAAGACACTTATACACCTATCCAACAGATAAGCTGATTACCTGTAGGGCAGGATGGTTATTCATTAAGTGGAAGTGGATCACCATAAAGGCCTTCCTCCTTGTGTTCACGCTGAGTAGGCTGAGGTGGAGATGGGAGAGGAGGGTTGGTCTTGCAGTCTCAGGGGTGGCAGAGACAGGAAAGGTGAAGGAGGTGAAGGGGAACAGGAGAGCAGGCACACTTGGTGACCTTTACAGAAAGACACTGTCATTTGTCTGACTTTTTTGCTTTTTCATTTCTCTAAAAATGTTTCTACATGGTACCAGTCCTAATGCCACCGTTTGCTTTAGTTTCAGTGCTCATATCACAGAAGGGTCCATGTCAGAAGCAGTCTTGGAATAATCGAAACCCTTCTGCTGGACTGTCTGATGTCATTTTGTCTTCTGGCACTGATCTGGAGGCAGAATTAGAGGCGCTGTGTTTGGGGGCAAGCAGACCATTTTGACGCCTTCAGTAGCAAACTCATGGGGTTCTGGGTGGCCAGGGGCATTGCCCAATATCAAAAGAACTTTAAAATGCAGTCCGTTACTGGCAAGGTACTTCTGACTTCAGGGACAAAGCACCGACGGAACTAATCCAGAAAAAGGGTTCTTGTTGTCTAGACCTTCTTGTTGTACAACCAAGACTGGCAGCTGCTGTTTATCTTTTCCCTTCAAGGCTCAGGGGTCAGCAGCTTTATAGATAAGGGCAGTCCTGATCACAAATCCACCTGCATTTGTGCAAAACAACAGAGTTAGCCCATCCCTCCAGGCTTAAATCCTGGTGCTTGCTTCTCTTCCTTACTACTGAATATCCTTTGTGGCTTTTTTTTTTTTTTTTTAAATCTGCATTAAAAAACCTGTTCAGACAGATATCCTTTGTCATCAGTGATTTTCTTAATGGCATCTGGGAACTTGTCTGCTATCTCTTGGTGAGCAGAAGCTGCTTCTCCTGTTATCTTGACATTTTTAAAGCCAAACCTCTTTCTAAAATTGTCAAACCATCCTATGCTGGCTTTCAACTCTCCAGCTTTAGATCCTTCACCTTCTTTTTGCTTTTGGTTGTCATATAATGACTCTGCTTGATCTTGAAATCATATTAGAGTCTAGAGTTATGACTTTCTTATGGCAATCTGCACCCACATAAAAGTTGCATTTTCAGTATGAGATCAAAAAGTATTTCACAAGAAGTGCAAGGTTTTCGCGTCTGCTGGTGTATCTGTGGTGATGGCTTCACAAATTTCTTCTTCTTTTTTTAGTGGTTCTTACACCGGATTCATTTATCTTGAAATGGTAGCAACCACAGCTACAGACCTCAATCTACAGCACACATCAAGCAGTTCAACATTTTCTTGTCATGTTATGACTTTTCTCTGCTTCTTGGGAGCACTTGCGGCATCACTACTGGCACTTGGTGGGTCCCATGGTGTTATTTAAGGTTTACAGTATTGCACTAAGCACGATAAAAAAAAATATGGGAGAACCACAAGAGATCACTTTCTACTTTGATAAATATACAGTTTCCTGGTGATATGAACTGCTCACATGCAGAGGTGAACATCACATGGATACTGGCAGCACTGAGCTCACCACAATAGCAACAGGAGGTGGCTCTGAAGTTACTACAGCAGTACAGGATGTACTACAGTTAATTTTATGCAGTCATGATTTGATTTAATACTGCATTTTTACATTTGTTTACATTTCTCTTGACTGTGAATGGGGCCATGAAAGTGTGTGCATACGTTTGATAAATTTTAACTTTTTTATGATAGATTTGTGTATATTTTATGGTAACAGATAATAAAAAAAGACTAGTATCTATATACATTTTATGAATTAATGACATACCTAACTTTTTCTTAATTTTTTGCTACTTCTAGGCTACGTGGTTGGTCTGTGAGTTTTTTTCAAATTGTGGCAAATCTCCAAAAAAAGTTTCACCTTATTTATTGAAAAAATTCACATATAAGTGGAGCCATGCAGTGCAAATCTGTGTTGTCCAAGGGTCAACTCTAAATGCAAAGGAAAACTAAAAATCCATGAAAGTTATTTTAGGTATGGAACAGTAGAATATCCTTAAAATAGAGAACTGAACGAATGAGCAACCAATAAAACAAACAAAAGAAAACTCTCAAAGACATAATAGAAGAAAAATTTCCCATGAGAAAGGAAGCTCTAGATCCAACAGCACAGCAAGTTTTTATAAAAATAATTATAGAATAATCAGTAACATGATATGTTCTGGTGAGGTTTTTGAACTGCAAGGATAGAGAAGGAAACCTGAGAGTGTTGAGACAAAGTATTAAATCACCTGTAAGACATAAAAATCAGGCTAGCTTCAGACTTCTCCATAGCAACATATGCTCTCAGAAGGCACAGAAGCAATGTCTACTGCATTTTAAAAGAAAAACACAACTAATACACTTATCCCAGATTTCAGTCACTTTTAAAGACAAAGAAAGTCATTCTAAACAAAAGTGAACTATTGGAAGAATCTAGTTGATAATAGAATGTTGTCCATCAAGAAATGAGTGAAGAGGACGTGCAACTCAGGGAGAGAAAACTACAAAATGACGGGATGGTCCATGAGAACGGATGCCGTGTGAATTAGGAAACTTAACGATAAACCACTATGGAAATTATGATTACTGAAAGAATTTAAATGCTACAAATGTTTACAATAAAAATCTATATAATACAGTAAACAAAATGTGGCTGTGATGGGCATGGGAAGAAATATAAGTGAGCCACTTTCTTTTATCTTCTGTGCAGGATTCAAAGATGACTTCATGAGGTTATTTCCATGTAACAGCTTGGGGGATACAGTTGGACCTTGAACATAATTTACAGTCAGTCCTCCGTATCTGCGGTTCCCCCACATGCAGAGATTCAAACAACTGCAGTCCGTGCTGTGCTGTAGTATTTGCTATTGAAAACTGTCCACCTGTAAGTGGACCTGAGCAGTTCAAACCCAAGTTGTTGAAAGGTCAACTATATTTGCATTATGTGAAGTGAGAAAAAGAGTCACAGAAGTATATGTAGTATGATCCTAATTGTGAACTTTGGGGAGTGGGGAGTAGGGCTGGCAAGAAAAGGAACCTTTGATTTACCCTTATGAACAGTAGGAAATTTCTGCAGTGCTTTTATAATTAATATCAAATAAATCCCTGTTTTGAATGGATAAATGTTATAGCTTCCATGCTTAGTCAAATTGTCACGCTGACGATTTGAGTTATTTTATTGCATAACTTACTCTTCTGAAAACATTTCTTCTGTTTTAATTCAAGGTAAAATACTCAGACTTGTATTTATTTCTCTCAAGTCTTTAATTTTTAAATATAGTTTCAGCACGCACATAGAGCTGACCAGTGAGCTCATGAACCTATCCAATGACCATCTTTTTAAAACTGCACACACGCTCTCTCAGTTCTGTGACTCTCTTTAAGCAATATCTTTACAGTGTCCAAACATCAGCTTCTGGAATAAAAACTAAAGCTTGAAAAAGTAAGTAGACTAATTGGGCTCGTCAAGGAAAGCAAAACACCTAATCATATCAGTCAACAATAATCACGCTTAGGTTGAATGTGGGCTATCATATATAGGTCTCCCACAGTGTGACATGGTCTGACTCATGAGAAAAATCATGGCGTTAAGTCTTCCTGAGGTGCAATTATGGATAACTGTGGGTCCCTCCAAAGCCCCTGCATTTGGCCTTCCTGAACCTGTCACATCCTGACCAGTTTCGACTGTGTCTCATTGTGTTTGATTTACAGAGCAGTTTGATAAGGCAGGGGCATGGAGCTTGGGGTAACCTGCCAGAGAAATGAAGGGAGACACTTCTTTTGATTGAGTACCACTAGCAATTCAGACAGCAGCCAAACTGCTTGGAGACAAGCTGAATGCCAAATCCAATTCACGTCCCTCAGCAGATGCTGTCCTTGTTCACCTGTCATAGATATAGTCTAGATGATATTAAAACATAGGATTGGCAGGTTTTCAGGTTTTCTTCTGAGAAGATAAGAAAACTGTGTAAAGATCTCCATAAAATGCTTGGGAAATTCATCATAAAGCTGATTTTAAGTTCCCCTTCAAAAAAGACTGACCCTAGTACTTTTTTTTCCTAGGAGAAATATTGTAATGGACTATTTGGGGGGAAAAACTAAATTATCCTGAAGTCAGAGCAACTTCACTGCTATTTAAAAGTCATTATGATCTAGCGCCATTGTTTGTTTAATAAAGGCTCTTGTACTACCAACTAAAATAAACTTTGATAAGGTAATAGAAGTGCCTAACTTTTACAGAGTGAACATGAACTTCAATTGAAGATATTTGTAACTCTACTGATCACCTAAGTGAACAAGGAAAACATGCAACATTAAAAAGAATCTGGACTTCCCTGGTGGCGCAGTGGTTGAGAATCTGCCTGCCAATGCAGGAGTCATGGGTTTGAGCCCTGGTTTGGGAAGATCCCACATGCCACGGAACAACTAAGCCCCTGCACCACAACTATTGAGCCTGTGCTCTGGAGCCCACAAGCCACAACTACCGATCCCCTGCACCACAACTACGGAGCCTATGCCCTAGAGCCTGCGAGCCACAACTACTGAGCCCACGTGCCACAACTACTGAAGCCCACGTGCCTAGAGCCCATGCTCTGCAACAACAGAAGCCACCGCAATGAGAAGCCCATGCACCGAAACAAAGAGTAGCCCCCACTCACCGCAACTAGAGAAAACCCAGGCACAGCGACGAAGACCCAACGCAGCCAAAATAAATAAATAAATAAATAAAAATAAAAACTAAAAATAAAACGTAAAAAAAGTCTGATGGCAAAACTTTTAGAAAAGTGAACCTCCTCCCCTTACGTATAGAGTTGAGTGTTCCTATGGGCAATTTGCCTAAAAAGGCTACCGCTGTCTTTATTAAGTTATCTTACAAACATTTAAACCACCAGTGACTTAAAAATTACTTTTATTATATATTTCCTGGTTTTATGGGTAATAAACACATCTTTATTTGGAAGATGACCAAAGAACTTTGCAACACAAAAATCTGCGACGGGTGCTAGGTTGTTCAAATCTTGCTTTCCTTTTTTTAAATTTCAATCAAAAATACCATCACACTATTGAAGCAAATTAAAATAACCTATTGATTAGAAATGACTGTTTGAAAATTTTGGTGTCGTTGTCTCCATCACGTGTGTGTGTGTGTGTGTGTGTGTGTGTGTGTGTGTGTGTCTATGTTTATATCACCTGTGTCGAGTTGTCCTCGACACAGTTAAAAATTCTTATTTTTAATTGAACATTTTAAAGTTCCAGGTAATGCTTTTTTTAAAGTCAAATCATGCCTTTCTGTAGTATCAATATCCCATTTTGAGAGATTTCAATGTCTTTTTTATGGCATATTATTTGAAATTTAAGGATTCCAGAGAGCATGGGGTCTTAAACGATGCTGAGTTCCATCTATTTGGTGTTGAAATATAACCAAGTTATTTGGCTTCCTGATGTGTATCTCCCTTTGGAAGCATTATGTCCTTCCAAAGTGAACCCAGGGAGAAGACACCCTGCTATTTCCTTTTTCACAGATTTCCTTTGCAGCTCCAGGAATTACCTTCATCTTGTTACCCTACTAAAATGCTTTTCATATAAGATCCATCTCAAAAGCCACCTTCTCTTGAGGTCTTCCTTAATTCCCTCCCCACACTGAGATCCTCTGTTCTTCCCTTTGCCCTATCAGAGTATTTACTCATTCCTGTGTTATAGCACTTAATCACTTCACAAGCATTTGATAAATAATTTTTGCACTAGTGGATGGATGGATAGATGGAGCAAGCCAGAGTTTTATCTAGTGGCAAGGGGACGTCTAAAGTGCTGGTTCAGGTGTCACTTTGCTGGATTTATAAAACAACACAATTCTGTTGTATCTTAATGGTTCATTAGATCTATAAAATTCAGGATATTGCAGAGGGCTGCATCTGAACGTTTTTTATCTGCTGAATCCAAATCCATGTGAATGTCAAAGTTTATAGATAGGGTATGTGACAAGAGCCAAAATTAACCTATTATGATTTCCGATGAACATTCTACCTGACAACCTAATTTCTGGAATATTTAGTGATTTGACATAGAGAGCACACCTTAAAGACCAAATAAAGCTTTGGTTTAAGGCATATAATTGATAGATTTTGCCATCTGCTGAGATGTCCGGTTAAGTTGAGGTTCCATTTGCTCCAGTATAGAATTTCGCCTTCTTTTATTTGTTTTTCTTGCTTTGACATGGATTCTAATTCAAGCTATGTAGCTTCTCCTTGTGAAAGTTATTTTTTCCTTGACATGCTCCAAAATACCACTCAATATAACAGAGACTGCACACTCTCAATTCTCCTGAGTAAATTTTTTTTTTTAGGATAGGTTTTCTTTCTCTTTTCTTTTTTTCTGGCTGCGCTGCACAGCATGCAGGATCTTAGTTCCCAGACCAGGGATGGAACCCGTGCCCCCTGCAGTGGAAGTGCAGAGACTTAACCACTGGACCAGGGAAGTCCCTCTCCTGAGTAAAGTTTGAATATGAACAGGTAAGCAAACTAAAAGATCTCCCTTTTGCTTTCAGTTCAGTTCTGCCAACTAACTGCTTGCTGACTGGGATTAACAGGCTATATTAACACATTTATCTTCAATTGCACAACACTTGCCACCAAATGTGTGAACTGGGGCAACTCATTTTATAGAGTCAGTTTCCTCCTCTTTTCAAATGAGGACATTAGACTCAACCATCTTTAAGTGTTAACATTCTATGGTGCTCTAAGTGTATCATTCCTTGGTTATACTTTTATATGTTTAGAAAAACTCTTAGAAGTGAAGGTAGTACATGATTCAGAAAATCACTAAATATTTAGAAATATTTTTTAGGGCAAATAAAAGGACAGGGCATAGTAAATGTCCTGAGTTGATTATCCCGAAGTTGAGAGTTCAGGATGAAATACATAGGATACCAAAGGTTTTTAAAATGCACAGGTGATAGAGCTAAAAGTGAGTCCAAAAGAAACCTGAAATATGTCCAGAGCATCCAGTCACTTTACAAGCACTTCTATGCTAAGTGCTCAGTGCGTAGTAATGAACGTAACTTTCCCCGTTAAGTCTGACTGCTCCTGATCTTGAGGGACTGTTGTAGGTGCATGATGAGCATCTATTAATGTCTTCACTTACTTACCTAACAATGACTTATTAAGCATCTAGGAAAAGCAGGCACTGGGCTAGATCCTGCAGATATGATATAATGGTGAGCTGGAGAACACAATTCTATCACTTAGCTTGCAAGCTCACCCTGGTAAAGTACTAAAGGATTTATTGAAATAGAAGGCATTGGCTCTCTATTCAATCAAGAATACACACTGCCACCTCTATGCTTCTTATTAAATTCAAATGGATATTCTTTCTAGCAACTGTTCTTAATATCCTTTAAGCTTTTTTCTTATGAAAATAAATCCAATTGAAATACTACTCAGCATTAAAAATGAACAAAACACGAATACATACAACATAGAGGTGGAATAAAAGAAGTCAAACACAAAAGATAACATGTATATTTGGTTTATATGGATTTCTAGAAAAGGCAACTTAAGAGTGACAGAAAGGAGACCAGTGGTTGCCTAAGGGGGTTGTCGGGAGAGGAGACCCACTGCACAGGAGCCTGAGGGAGTTTTCGGCATGATAAAACTCTTCAATGTCTTGATTGTGATCGTAGTCACGTGATTATTTACAGTTACCAAAATTCATCTCGATGTATGCTTACAAAGGGTAAATTTTATTGGTTGCAAATTATACCTCCATAAAGCTAAAAAAAAGCATAAATTGTTACCCACCTCTTTAAAAACTGTTCAGAGGAGAGAAGTGATTTTAGAGGGAAATAGTAGAAAGAAATGGTCCCATTCATTCCCACAGATTTTCTAACCCTATTCCCAAAGAAAATTATATACCTGTACCACATTAGCTTTGCTTTTCACAGAAAATGCCTTAAATGGATACGTTTTAATTACAATACATCCTTGACTTTATCAAAGGATGAGAATAAGAAATCACTATGAAGAATTTTCAGTGATATTACCATTAAAGGCAAAGTCGATTAAATTCTTTAAGGTTCCTTAGATATACATCCAAAGTAAAAATTCTTAAAATTTAATATGAGAAAGAAAATTTCCAAACAAAATAGTTTTCATTCTTTCAATCCATCATCCCATTTTGGTTGTCCTGCCAGTAAGCTCAGAGATAAATATAATACTCAAATGCACCAGCTGTGTTAGCCTTGATTTCTTTTTTTTTTTGGTAGAGAATCTTGTCCTTTCTTTTTGGAGGTACGATTGTCATTGTGTAAATTTCAGATGAATAACATATTGGTTTGATGGATTTATACTGCAGTATGGTTGCCCGTATAACAACAGTCAACACCTCTACTGCATCACATAATCATCATTTCTTCTAGTGGTGAGAACAATTAAGATCTAGTCTCTTAGCAGGTTGAATGTTTATAATACAGTTTGTTCTCTGTAATGCCTGTACTGAGTATTAGATCTTCAGGACTTATTTATCTCCTAGTTGCAAAACGTTGATTTTTAGGATCATTATCTCCTATTTTCTTTTTATTGGTGTGGCATTACTGAATGAGTCTTCAAAAAAACCGTATCCACTTTACAATCATGTAAGGTATGAATCATATAGAAATCCAGAAGTGCTTTGACAATGTCGGCTATGAAACTAAATTTTCTCTAAGTGTGACTCAGGAAAAAACCAAGTGGATCAATCACACACCCAAAGGAATGAAAGTTAGATATTTCTGAACCAGCTAAAGGACTCCGTGTTAGTCAGAAAGGAAACATGAGAACAGTCTGGGGACAGATGAGCACTGATTTGGATAACTTAAAAGTAGCTAAACTTCAAAGAGTAAGAAGGGTAGGGGGAATCCGTTACACAGAGCTTCTTGGACCCTGGGTTGCAGTCAGCCCACATCTGCCCCTGGATGCTTTCTGCATCGGATAGGCCTGCTTCTGGAGTAACACCTTACTAGTGGGATTCACCCTGTTGATGAATTACACTAATGCATCATTAGAATGACAGGTCACACTGGTGATGTATTGCCAAGTAACTTAATGAGAGCAATAGCTCATTCTGATTATGCTCCCATGAAAGGAGGGCCCTGTCTTCAGAAGAAATCATCTACAAGCCGATTCTACTTAATTACAGGATACAACATAAACTAATAGCAATGTCAAGATGTTCTTTGGCACCAAGTTTTTGGCACTGATCAAAATATAATTTATGGCTCTACTCTGTATACTTGGAAGCATTCACACAGTCTCAAAATGAGAAACGAGACACCCTGGAATCTACTTGGTTTTGAGGCTGGAAAAACGAATTTCTACCGTAGATCTCTCAAGAGCTGCCTGAAAGATACGGATTTGAGTGCTTTTGTCAATCAAGTTGTCCCGGAGGAGGCTGCGTTTGGTTCAAAAGAGCTGGGGGAGGCAGAAGTACTATGATTTCCCTTTAATGGCTGGCAGAAACTTTTTATTACACAAATTACATCTTCACAGTGACAGACTACTTTCATATGGACTAGACCTAACAATAAACCCACTGATGTCTTAGGCTTGTGTGGAATTTTGATAGCACCAGTATTAGCCTAGGAAAGCAATGGAAACATGCTGATAAAGTAGAAGAGGAGGATTATTTATTAAACTTCTAATAATAATCATTACCACTTCTTACCTGCCTACTTTGTGTCAGGTAAGCTACTAGACCTTACAGCAATGAAGCTCACATTATCATCCCTGTTTTACAGATAAGGAGACTGAGGGCCTGAGAGTTTATACAACTCACCTAAGGTCTAGTAAACGGATGGCTCAGAATCTGACTGGCTCTGAACCATCCACTGTACAAAACTTCAGTCCCTGTGAAGACACTGTTTGGGGCCAGAGAAGATGAGCTGTTCATCAAGAGTTGGAAATAGTTTTTAAGACAAAGACCATAATACTTCTGATTCTAGATCACACATATTAGGTGGAAAACTGACACAGTAAAGACCAATTGGAAGAGGCCTGGAAATGGGTGAGCTAAAGACTGGCTACTGGCTTTTACTGTTTGACTGAATAGAAGTAGACTTAAGAAAGAGTG
>NW_006792323.1:911732-921816 GCF_000442215.2 Lipotes vexillifer | reverse complement strand
AAGAGTGTATCTTTTTTCGAATATTTGAGAAAGTCACCTGGAAGAGGGAGCTGGCTTATCCTCTGTTCTCGCAGCTCTAAGGAACAGGGATGAGCAGGAGAGTTTACAGGGAGGCAGATTTCAGTTCAGTGTAAAGAAGGACTTTGTAACTATCAGATCTATCAGAGGGGAACCAGGCTGCTACCAAAGTATCAACCTCCCCCAAACCCAAAGAGCTCAGAACAAATGGGCAGGGCCTGGGAGGTTATTGTGAATTAGGGATGCAGTAGAAGAGATTTCCCTTTTCAGTACATGTTCTGACAAGCTAAATATTAAGGAAATTTGTAACCCCGGTGATAAAATAGGTCGTCAATTCCTTATATAAAACCACTGGGGCTGGATGTGTTTGAATTCAGAATTTTTCAGAGTTTAGAAAGACAATTTAGTATATACACCATTTGTATACAATGCAGGATCCCCAGCATTGTCTGGGGCTGCACTCCATAGCCAAATGCATAAATATTTCTGCTTTTGCTTTAAAATTCCACTTAACAGTCAAAAGACTCTAAATAGCCTCACATCAGTTCAGGTCAGATTATGCTTGAGTTTTAGGTAAGATTTTGCTGTCAAATGAGTTATGAAAAATGTTTTTAGACTCTGGAAATTTGGGGGTTTGGAATTGCAGATACGGGGTCGAACTGTAAAAACTGCTGTGTATTGATTGCCATCTGTATGGCAGGTAAAGTACCTCTAAGAGCAGAGCAACTCTGCAAGTTGGATTTGGTGGACTCATATTTTGCAAATGGAGAAAACTAAGGATCAGCTATACCAAGTGACCTTACTAAGGCCACCCAATAAATGCAAAGCTTGGAAATAAACTCCTGTCTATGTAACTAGAAAACAAAGCTGAAGGATGCAGCCTCTAAGACTTCATAGGTTTATAGAGCAAACTTTCCTCCTCATCTTGAACCCAAGTATATATTTGAATTTGGTAATAATCTAATTCATTTTTCCATTTCCTCTATCACCTCTGAGGTCCAGATATTGCTAAAGGATCCAGGCAAAAAGTTAAAAAGCTATTAACACAACTCACAGGTAGAGTGATTTCTGGATATACAAATACAGACATGGCAGGCATATGTGTGCACCTCACATGATATAACAATGCTAGGAAAACAAAGGAGTGAAACCCTAAGGATATTTTTCCAGGCACTCAAAGTGTGGACAGAGCACTAGAAAGGTGGCTTTTATCTCACAATATTCTAAAATAGCTTTGAGCAAGACTGATGCACAAAGAATTAATTAGTTTTATGTGCAGCAACAACACTTTAAATGAGGCACTTCGATAACAAAGATTATAGTTTCCTAAAAAAGCATTTGGTAATGATCTATGAAGCCTATTTTAAGTAAGGTATACTGCAAGGACAAAAAGGGTTCTCTCAATCAGACTGGGAAAACCATGTAAATAGGGTGTTTGTCCTGACTGCTAGGAAGCTTAGGAAATTTTAATGTTAGTAGGACCTTCTAATTTCTCCTGCCTTGTTATCTGGTTGCTGTTCATGCGTCCTTGTTTGTTTGATTCTATTATATCTGTGTCTTGTATCACATAGATACTTCAAAAATGTTGGGGGGAAGTGGAGCATAAATTACAACCAAAAAAGAGTAGATTTGCAAAGCCATTGAGTGTTTGCGTATGTGCGTGTGTGTGTGAAGCGGAAAAACAAAACCTAAAGAAAGATACCCTCTTGCATTAGTCATTGCTTTACACTCTTGCAAGTGCTATTTTTTCATCTCACTTGACTTGCATCAGTGATCCCATTAGATAGCCAAGACATGAATGACCATCTCCATTTAAGAGATGAGTGCCCGTGGGGCTTCCCTGGTGGCGCAGTGGTTAAGAATCCACCTGCCAATGCAGGGGACACGGGTTCGAGCCCTGGTCCGGGAAGATCTCACATGCTACGGAGCAACTAAGCCCGTGCGTGAGCCACAACTACTGAAGCCCGCGCGCCTAGAGCCCGTGCTCCGCAACAAGAGAAGCCACCACAATGAGAAGCCCGCGCACCACAAGAGTAGCCCCTGCTCGCCGCAACTAGAGAAAGCCCACATGCAGCAACGAAGACCCAACACAGCCAAAAATAAATAAATAAATTTTAAAAAAGAGAGAGAGATGAGTGTCCACTATCATATAGGAAATAAATGGTGGAGTTAGCTTTGGAACCTGGGCCTCGTAACCTCAAGATGAGTTAGTTCTCTTCGTCGTGTATAGTGCTTTCTTCAAAAGAACCACAACACTGATCAAAAGACTTTTGATAACTGTTGGACAGTGGTTAGAAATACAGCAGCTCAACTACTGCAAAATGAATTCTTATACACAGAAGACAACTGTCTATTGGTTGGTGTCTGTTGAACCATGCAGTTTGGGAGATACAGCTGTCAAACTTACTGGTTGAGACAGTGACAGTGAAGGAATCCAAAGGCGGTTCAATTACAGTATTTAATCAGTGGCTGCACACGAGGGTTTTACAAAATGTGTTAAACGGTGGGTTTCTTGTTACGTAAGATGATACAGATACCTTCTTTAAGATAATCCTATATCCCTACTCAAAACTGTCTACAGAAAAAAAGATGAATTCAAATCAACACACTTTTCTCAAATGTCTTCCTCTGAGCATACTAACAATCATTTTAAGATGAGGTATGCGTGCTGCATTATATAGATTTACTTCTATTTTTGATCCTAGATTAGTTTTTTCCATTTCACGGATCACACTTGACTCTCTTTGTAGGAGTCTAAAGACTGTGGATGAGCTGGCAGGGTGAGCGTGTAAGAGCCTGCATTCTAAAACCATTCAGGAGTATAGCCTTTGACAAACTGAACGGGACTTCCTGAAGCCTTGAAGTTGTGGATCATGATCTGACTCAACTGTCCAGAAAATACCATTTTCGAAAACAAAACCATGCTTTATTTGAAGTTTCTGATAAAATGGGTTTTGGGTGTGGGAGGTGGGGAGGGCAGAGTGCAGCCGGCTGGCAAGTGTGAGCAGAAAACAACAAAGCAACAAACCCCTGCAGATCCTTGTCTGGGCACCAAGGGATGCATTAGGTTCTGTACAGTAAATTGTTGATTTTATACCCCAAACAACACATTAGTGTTACTTCAAAGTGTAAAGACAAAATGGCTCAGGCCCAACAACTCAGAGCTGTGAAATGCTTGTTCTCCAACTTTGTGCCTGGACTCTCTCTTCTTTTTCTTATGGTAGTAGCTGAATATGACAAGTAGGTAGCTTGAGACTTCCTCACTCTTTACATGATACATGGATACACACTGATTTTTTAACTTGGAGACAATAGTTTTATCAATTTCCTTTCAGGAGAGAAGATCGTTAAAAGTTGATTTTAATAGGAAATGTCAGACAAACATATTATATTATATTAGTATGTATAAATCATCCTTCCACTTGACTATGAGCACCTTGAGACTGTTTTGTTCCGTACAACCAGGGCCCAGCGCTTAAGACATTGTAGATGCTGCAAAAGTACTTAGAGTTGAATGAATAGGATTGGCTTAGGGCTGGCTGAAAGGGAAAGTGATAGGATCCAAGTGCTTGCAACAGCTGGAAGTTCAAGTGCAGAGGCCAGGAGCTTCCCACAAGGGGAGCAAGGAGTGCATGAAGGTAGGAACTCATGCTTCCCTGAAATAAGTGAAGGCCCCGGGGTGCGGTGGCAGAAAGACCATTGGGTGAGGAGTGAGGGCAGTGGAGTGGTAGTTCTGCTCTAGCAGCTCAGCGACCCTGAGTCACTTCTCTGAGCTCAGTCTTCTATTTTATAAAGTGGGAGTAGAAGTATGTCCCCAGCCTTCCTTGGAGTCAGAGGCAAGCATGTACTTGACCATTTCTGCATAGACATAGTCAAACCCTACAGCGATGTCAGGCCTTCACAACAACTTCCTATTTCTTTTATGAACATCTAAGTGTTGATAAAGTTTTATTTAAAAAAAAAACCAACTTTATCTTATATTGGAGCATAGTTGATTAACAATGTGGCATTGGATAAAGTTTCACGTCACTGTGGCAGAGTGCCCCAGAATCCTTTCCTACAGGTGGATAGAGAGCATGCAGCCTGGGTAAACCACTGGCCGGGATTTACCTAGCAGCATCTGGTTTCAGCTACAGCTTTCCTGGAGAGAATTTCCTTTTCTTTGAAAATAAATGGCAATTTTTAAGCTGTCTGAGCTATGCAAGTGAAAAGGAACAATCTGGAGGAAATGTAGAACAGCACACTGGGTTATTACAGGAGCACTGACGGGTAACCGAAAAGCAACGTGAGAGGTGGGATGTGTGTGTGTGTGTGTGTGCGCGTGCGCACACGCGCGTGTGTTGGGTGAGGGTGCAGAGCTCACAACTGTCACAGCGTTTCTGAAATAAAGCCAGAGAAAACTGCCCTCTCTGGAAGTTGGAGTCCTTCCAACTAGATAAAAGTGTGGGTGCCTGTCTTCTTCCTGGGAGGCCCACAGTGCTGTAGCTAAGACCATCCTTTTCAAAAGCTGGAGAAGCTGGTTGGTGTGTTAAGAAAAAAAACTTCTAGGAATGACCAGTTAACAAACGTAGGGTCTTCCCTGGTGGTCAGAGTGGGTGAGACTCTGCGCTCCCAGCGCAGGGGGCCCAAGTTTGATCCCTGGTCGGGGAACTAGATCCCGCATGCATCCCGCGACTAAGAGTCCATATGCCGTAACTAAGACCTGGTGCAGCCAAATAAATAAATAAATACTTAGAAAAAAGAGAGAACAAACAAAATGAAAATACATTTTATTGAATGGCGATAATGAAAAGTTCATTTAGAAGAAGACAAAAAAGAGTAGTGGGGAAAAAAAATAACTACATGCACTAATGGGCCTGAATCTGTGAACAACTTGCAGCCAGGAAAACATTCTCCTAACAGATATTATACATCAGAACTATGACAGATTGAAACAAACCAAATGTGTTTATATTCATGAGTTCCTAATGATTTAAGACATTAACCGGCCAGTTTTTGGAAGAATGCTAGGCATCTTCTTCTTTATTTTGAACATTGGTAAATAAAATGAAATATCCAAGCATTTATCCTGCTTTTCTTCTATAAACTGTACCACCAGACAACCAAATAATAGAAAAGGGGAAGGTTCTTTGTATAGAAATATTTCAACAAACAAATGAAGAAAGAATGAAAGAATCAGAATATCACCATTCACTCCTAATGGATTAAGGATGTAGGTACTGAGAATCAGTGGCTATTTCCAAGACAAAAAGAGAGAAAATGAGATAGAATGTATTAACGTCTCCTGATGAAGAACACATCACCACCTAAGAAGATGTCTTCTCCCAAACAATCATATCTGAATGTGATTAAGCCTCTGGAGTCAACAGCCAGTTTGCTGGAAACACAGAGGCCAAACTCAGACGTGAAAGCACATGGTGGGGTGCAAAAAAGGTGAACACAAGCTGAGGCAAACTCCACAAGAGATGACCTGGTTTCTCCAACAAATAAGTAGCAATGAAGTAAGACAAAATGAAGGAACAGAATTATAGAGGAAAAGAGATCTAAATGATATTAGAAAAAATAAAAACAGGCAATGATAACTCTGGTGTTTGGGTGAGAAAACCATAAAGAAAAGTAAGAAGTTGATTACCATGAAAGTCGGGGTAGTGGTTCCTCTTGTGGGTAGGGGAGAGGGTTGTGTTTGGGAAGAGACAGGTGGAGGGCTCCCGAGGCACTTTGCAAAGTCTAGCTCCTTCCATGGCTGGTGGCTACAAGGTGTCCTCCTTTATTAACTAAGCTACGCATTTGTGTTACTTTCACAATAACAGGCTTTTGCATAACTGTGTTATGCGAATAGGTATCTGTGTGTATGTGTGTGTATTTGTGTGCACGCAAATGTATGTGTGCATATGTGTATGTGTATATGTAGGTGTGTGTGTGTTGTAGTGTGTGTTGTAATATGTATGTGTATGTGTATGCGTGTGTATGTATGCATGTGTCTATGTGTGTGTGTATGTGCTGTGTGTGCACGTGGGCATGTGTCTATGTGTACATATGTGTGTGTGTATGGTTGCTCCTCTCCGACTTGCTTCAAGCATGTATTCCCATGTGGTGGTTTAGGGCTCTGAGCTCTGAAAGAGTCCCTGTCTCTGAGTGTGAAACGCACTTCTGGGGAGAATTCCTTTAAAAACCTGGCTTATTGAAAACAAAAATTCTAAGTTCTGTCCTCTTTATAAATTTTGAATTCCAGTTCGGTTTGACAAACACTAGAGTCTCAGACCAAAGTATGTCGGGAATTACTTTCTTAAAGCATAGAGCCATTCCATTTGCAGAACAGTCCAGGGAATAGTTCTGGTTCTGCCGACTCGGAAACCCAGGCAGCCTGTCCTGTCTCCACCTTCATATCCTGCTGGCCTCTCTTCACTCTGAGTTTCCTTTCCAAAGCCTGGAGGCCAGAGGTCATGTGATGGACCAGTGACCAGGAAAGGTTGGCTTCAAATCACAGCACCAAGAAAGCCCTCTCCTTTGTAGTAGCCTTTAACATGCCCTGTCTCTCCTCCCTTCTCCCCTCCACTGCTCCAGTGGACCAGGTGTCCAATTACGCTACTAAATTTTCTTCTCCATTTATCTCTTCGTGAAAGTGCTATATGTAGAACAGTTTGCAGGTTGTCAATCTCTTTCACATACGTGCGTTTATTTTCATGCTTTCTTTAAAAATTACATTTTTGATTTAGATTTAACTGCTTAGTCTACAAAGGCATTTAATCCCAATCTGTGGTTTTCAACCTTGGCTGCAGAAATGTTTCAAATACACTGCGGCTGGCCCTTCATCCTAAACGAAACCAAACAGACACTCAGGTACTAAAGCCTGGGCCCCACGTGATTCTGCGTGCGGCTGGGATTGAGACCCACTGGCTGGGTCTTTACAAGTTTAGGTGAAATCAATCAGCTGCACTTGATAGGTGTTTTTCTTTGCAGATTTCCCATTCAGTATTCACTGTACGTATGCTCTGACCACCATCCTCTCCTTCCCCAGACACGCTTATTGTAGTGTGTGTGGTTTACATGCATCCCCGGGAGGAATCTCTGCTAACCCTCCCTGAGGTAAGAGCGGGTAATGAAAGGGAAATGATGAAAGTCAGAGCTCCACTACCTGCTGACTACCTGGCACTGGGAAGTGACTTCTCAGCCTCTCTTGGCCTCTGTTTTGCATACAGAAAATAGGAAGAACAATGTGACCCTTTGAAAGTTACTGTGCAGATGAGAAACACACAGAGATTGAGGAAGAGCCTGGCCTCTAGTCAGAGCACAAAACCTAGGGCTCCGACTCTCATCGTTGCCTTGGGAGCCATGTGACTCGTGCCAGACCCACGGAGGCTCTGAAGCCCTTTCAGCTGCGTTTTGTGACACCCGTCCACATGCTCAGGAATCTGACAGTTGGGATATGTCTTCTGCAGTCCCGTCATTCAGTGTGAAAGATACATGACTTACCTACACGAATATTTGTATCACATATTTATATTTAAATTCATGTCTACTTATATATTACTTTATTTTTTTAATTTTTTTTATTTTTTATTTTTTTATTTTTGCGGTACGCGGGCCTCTCACTGTTGTGGCCTCTCCTGTTGCGGAGCACAGGCTCCGGACGCGCAGGCTCAGCGGCCATGGCCCACGGGCCCAGCCGCTCCGCGGCAGGGGGGGGCTTCCCGGACTGGGGCACGAACCCGCGTCCCCTGCATCGGCAGGCGGACTCTCAACCACTGCACCATCAGGGAAGCCCCTACATATTACTTTAAAAGGGGAAAAAAAATAAAAACCACTGAACTCCATCACCTCAGTCTCAGTCTCCCTGTGTGTGGCTGACATACATATTATCTCACCTGTCCTCTTCCGACTTAGGAAGGCCCCTCCTGGTAGGAAACGCTTCAGCGCAGCCCATTTACACCTTGCCGTAATCCCTGGGGGAACCCTCCTTTCACCTGGCAGGACTCTGCCCTGAAGTCAACAAGAGCTCTGCCAGTACAGAGGGAGGGAGAGCCAAGAAGCCAAGGGTAGGGCCCATCAGGCAGCTTCCCCCACGAGTCACGGCCTGTGCCTTCAGGCCCGAGTTCCGAACTTCTGAACGTCTGCTATGCTGAGACAACCCACACTTGACATTTGACTTCAAGGTCTTCTATTCTGACTATGAAATTATAACGGAAATATTGCAACTTCAGAGAAATACATGAAACACTCTGTATGCATAGTTTCGGTGAGTTGGCTCTGCTGGATTAGTCAGCAGCCATGATGTTTACTAGTATTTCTATGGTCTGATAAGCCAACAGTCTAGAAATATATCACAGAAGTTATTAATTTATCCACCAAAAGAATGAATGAATCATGCAGGGCAATGGGGGGATGCAAAAAGGACTTTTTCAGAAAGAGTTTATCAATATCTGGGTGGAGACTTGAAAAATGATGCAGACATTATCGAAGGACCGTGTCCTCCCTCTCCATTTCAAACAGAAGTCTGACATTCTTGGCGAGTCAAGGTCTACACAGTTGAGATGATCAGAGCCGCTCTGCCGTGGTCCAGCACTGCTCCTGTGCTGACGAGACCCTGGTCCAACGTCACATTCTTATGGGTCATGCCAGCGCTCATCACAGTCACCACCCGCATGCCTGCCTTTAGCAGGGCCCGCTTTTAACTTGTTGTTCAAAAACTGCTGTGAGGGACTTCCCTGGTGATCCAGTGGTTAGGACTTCGCACTTCCACTGCAGGGGGTGCAGGTTTGATCCCTGGTCGGGGAACAAATACACCACATGCCACACTGCACGGTGAAAAGAAAAAAACAAAACAAAACAAAAACCCAAAACAAAAAACTGCGGGAGCTTCAGGAAACTGGTAGAAAATATTGAAGCCAAGAGTCCTCAGACCCTGTAACCCACACCCAGTGGGAATGTGCAAGTATGGTCCCCAAAACACACGCATCAGGGAGCTCACAGCTGCCATGTTTGCAACAGTCCCAAACTGGAGACTACCCAAAGGCCCATCGACCCTAGAATGGATCAATAAAGTGTGGTGTATATTTACACAATGGAATACTGCACGGAAATGAAAAAGAACCAACAGAAGCTCCAGGCGACAATACGGATGACCCCACAAACATATATATTTTTAAAATCTATTTTTATTTATTTATTTATTTTGGCTGTGCCAGGTCTCCGTTGCGGCATGCGGAATCTTCATTGTGGCATGCGGGATCTTCTGTATTTTTGTGCATGTGTGGCATGCAGACTTCTTAGTTGCGGCATGCATGTGCGGTCTAGTTCCCCGACCAGGGATCGAACCCAGGCCCCCTGCATTGCGAGCAGGGAGTCTTACCCACTGGACCACCAGGGAAGTCCCCTCACAAACATATTGAGTAGAGGCAGCCAGACACGAAGAATCCAGACTGTGGGATGTAACAGGCAGAGTGCAAGAACAGCCCCACAAACGTACGCCAGGGAAAATCAGGACAGTGTGACCCTTGCAGGGCAGTGATGGCAGCAGGAAGGAGAAAGGATCGGGTATGGGTCTCTGGTTCTTACCTGGGTTCTGTGAATTCACTGAACTGTCTACTTAGAGTACAGATAATTTTCTGTATGAGTATCATGCTTCCATAAGAAGTTAAAAATAAAAAGCTGTGGTGAGCAAGGAAAAATAAAGCAAAGCATTCAATTTAAATTAAGACTATGTGAACTCTGGGGCAAGCTGGAGAGGTTCGCTTTGCAGCCAAGAACAAGAGGATTAGCTGTTATGATGCTCGGGGATGTCCCTTCCTTCCTTCCTGTGCCCTAGTTTGGGTTCCCCAGTAAATAATCTCTTGTAATTAAGACTTCACATAGCTCTGCCTGGAGTTTCCTTAGTTAAATGGCTTTGGTGTTGCAGTTCATGTGGATATGGGCTTCAGAGGGCTTCAATATGCTTTTTCTTCCGTATTCATAAAAAAGTGGGAAATAAAATAATTGGCATGTTCATGGAAATAGCATCAGACTAACATGTGCTTTGATAGATGATATGAAGATTTAGTTAATATAATGTTCTGGAGAGCACGCTCTT
>NW_006792323.1:910136-911704 GCF_000442215.2 Lipotes vexillifer | reverse complement strand
CCACACTCTTTCACATTCAACAAGATACGCATTTCTTTAGAAATGAAATCAGCATCTTGAAGAGACTTCTGCGTGCCCATGTTCACTGCAGCACTATTCACAACAGGTGAGTTATGGAAACAACCTAAATGTCCATATGGACAGATGAACGAATTTAAAAAGGTGGTATATATAAACAGTGGAATATTATTCAGCCATAAGGAGAAAATCCTGCCATTTGTAACAACATGGATGAGGCTGGAGGATGTTATGGTAAGTGGAATAGGCCAGACACAGAAAGAGGAATACCACGTGATTCACTTATATGTACGATCTAAGAAAGCGGAACTTATAAAAGCAGAGAGTAGAATGGTGGTTGCCAGGGGCTGGGGGTGGGGTCAATGGGGAGATGTTGGTCAAAGGGTACAAAGCATCAGTTATGCAGAATGAATACAGTTTGTGAATCTAATGTACAGCATGGTGACAAGCGTTAACAGTATTAGATTGTATACTTGAGATTTTCTAAAAAGATAGATTTTAAGTCAAATCTCACCACACACACACACACACACACACACACACACACACACACACACACACTGGTAACTCTGTAGGTGGTGAATAAGTCATTTAGCTTGACTGTAATCTTTTCACAAAGAATATGAGAACACATCAAATTGTACATCATAAATATATAAGATTTATGTCAAAGATAACACAAAAAATTGTTTGAAAATACACATCCATTTACCATAGGAAGGGTTAAACAGCAAGTTGTCAGAATTACTGATGCTCAATTAAGCATAAACGGTCTATATTATTGAATTAATTTTTGCATTGTGCTTACTTAGGTAATGTATCCATTTTCCTTTCAGTTTTATTCTCAAAATATGAGAATAAGAAATGGAGTTCAGACAAACTCTTTAACTTCAGTCCATTATTGGTCCTTTGTCCATTAGCGTTTCACAATCTCATTTCAACTTATTAGAAGAACATGGCAATACTCATCCCCCATACCCCAATTAAACAGAAATACTTGACAAAACACACTGAAATTTAGGTGGCACAATATACCTCTTTTTCTTCAGATAGACCTTATGCTCCTGGCAAAAGGGAGCTGAACCAGTGTTTGCTTTAGTGATTCTGCTTCACCAATGAGAATATTTTATGGGGGAAATAGGTAGTATACACAAGAATGAGACAGAGAGAGAGAGAGAGAAAAAAGAGAAAAAAAGTATACCTTGTATATACCTTGTAATCGCTTAAATCCTGGGTCTGCAAATTATGGCCTCTGGGGAAAATCTGGCCACCACCTGTTTTTATAAATAAAGTTTTTTTGGAACATAGCCATGCTCACTCATTTATGGATTGTTTACGACCACTTCTGTGCTACAACAGCAGAGTTGAATAGTTGCAGCAGAGACTATATGATACCTAAAGCCAAAAATATTTTCTATCTGGCCCTTCACAGAAAAAGTTTGCCAACCCCTGGTTTAAATGACAAAATTTACATTTCCATTTCAGACTTCAGATTTGAACCGTGGGGAAATGAACCAGGCAGATATTCTATCCCTTGATGCTTGAGTTCT
>NW_006792323.1:905760-910126 GCF_000442215.2 Lipotes vexillifer | reverse complement strand
TCCCTATGTTATTGATCATTATTAAAAATTTCTAATAGACCACAATGGCTTCTATAATATATTGCAAAGTACACTACATTCAGGGCAGTGTGCCTTCCACTGCTCTTGACATGAATTACCAAGGCACTGTGATGATATATGTTCAGAGAACCTTCTTTGTCACGTTTTTGTAGAAATGGCTCAAATTTATGCTAACCAAGAAGAAGCCTTAAAAAAATTCCTCCCCTCTGCTCAGTACTCACTCTGTTGTCAAGGCAGCTTCAGGATCCTGTCCTGTTTCATGTTCCATGCTAAAATAAAATAATATAGTCTAGTGCCTTGAACATGTCTTGGTCCTTGGTAATAGGGCCTTAACCTCAGGACCAATAAAATCAATCGATTTGATGAATAAGACTAACATTTGCTGAGTGTTAGCTATGTCCCAGGCCTAGCTCTGAGTGCTTTTCATTTATTAACTAAATTAATCCTTACAGCTACGTCAGAGAGGTAATGTTACCTCCACTTTGACAAGATGAGGAAACTAGTGCAAAAAGGTAATTTACCCAAAATTACACAACTGGGGTCTGGACCAGAAACTGAATTCATATCGATATTTTAAAATAGTATGTTTAAATAAAATAGTATGTATTGAGTGGTCTTTTATGGGATAGATCTAGTGCAAGAGTCTGCAAACTTTTTTTATAAAGGGCCAGAGAGTAAATATTTTTGGCTTTGTGAGTCAGACAAGGTCTCTTTGCAACTTCTGACCTTGTAGTAAGATAGCATGACTGCTCTTGTGGACAATATATAAGCAAGTGGGCATGGCTGTGTTCCAACGAAATCTTCTTTACAAAAGCAGGCTGCAGACTAGATTTTGCCCAGAGCGTAATTTGCCAACCCTTGGTCTAGAAAAACCTACTAACTTACAACTGGTATTATTCTGTGTACCTATCACTGTGTGGGTGTGTTGGATGGGAATGAGGAAAGGTGTGAACATAACTCTCTCTAGAATCAACTGACACACAAAACTTATCTGCCAGCTAGGATCTAATTCTATTATGATCCAGCCCAAACTGATAACCTGAGAAGTTATGAGGCCTATTCTGAAACCTCATCTCTAGAAAGTAGAACCAGGGACTTCCCTGGTGGCGCAGTGGTTAAGAATACGCCTGCCAATGCAGGGGACACAGGTTTGAGCCCTGGTCCGGGAAGATCCCACATACCATGGAACAACTAAGCCTGTGCACTGCAACTACTGAGCCTGCGCTCTAGAGCCTGTGAGCCACAACTACTGAAGCCCACGTGCCTACAGCTCATGCTCTGCAACAAGAGAAGCCACCGCAGTGAGAAGCCCGTGCACCACAACGAAGAGTAGCTCCCACTCGCCACAACCAGAGAAAGCCCATGTGCAGCAACGAAGACCCAACAAAACCAAAAATAAAACAATAATAAAGAAAGAAATTTATAGAAAGTAGAACCAGCCCTGGAGGAAAATGTTGGGAAAATATACCCGAGAGAGCCCAGTGGGTTAATTTCAAGAACATGTGGGCTATGATGATACGTCATAAATGGGATTATCAAATTTACCTTATTTATTACAGTTTCTGGATTTTAACTTTGAAATCAAACTGGACTGTGGGAAGATGGCAGACGAAAACTTCCTGGCAGTATTTTTGGTCGTACCACAGGGCTCAAAATACATTCTGAAGACAAACTCACCATCTTCCACCACAGGGGAGGGAGAGGCTGTTTTCAGTTTGTTTTGAACAGGGCTGCACTGTAAATCTGAGAACTCAGCTGTTTTTAGATTTCCAGTGGGATGTGAGTGGGAACAGGAGAGCCAGGGCTGTAGGTGGGAAGTAAGATCCCAGGTCCGCTCTGCACCACTGTGCATGCTGCTCTGAGCAGAAGGGGGCCGAGCTAAGGGGGCATAGAGGGGCTGGAATGCACTCTCCAAACCATGCAGCCCCGGATCCGCCTGCCTCCAGGGTCTTTTCTTTCCCAGTTCTCGCCCAGGCACCCCATGGTTTATCCACAGTCCTGTAAAGAACTGAATTTGGCAAACCTCTGGGTTAATTACAACTGCACAGACATGAAGCGTGGTCTCATCCTAGCCCACGTGATGACGGGTCCTCATCACATCTATATACATGTCTGTTAGGGACTGACTTCCAAGTGTCTTCCACACCCACCCACGGCATGACTGTGCAGCCAAGAAGGCACTCGCGCTTCCAAACAGAGGTTAAATGAAGTGATGGCAAGGCCGGAAACACCAGACGAAGGAGTCAACAATTTCCTATGGGGCCAGCGATCATGGCGTCACCAGCCTGTGTCTGCTGCCTGCAGGTGGAGCTCCAGCTGAAGCTGAGTATACACTGAACTGGTCTGTGGACACACATATTTGTGGCCACTTGTCACAATGACAGTGAGAATAGGTGAAACGTCCTCAGCTTCCTGTTTCCCTTTTAACTGAAAGCCTCTTCTCACCACAGGGAGCTATGATTCATGTTTGTTTTCAAACATTAGACTGAACCCAGGGCACTACACTGCTTACGCATTGTGCATGCAGGCACTTTAGCAAGTGAAGAGCTCCTCCTTAAGAGGAAAGACCTCTTCATGAACTCCAAGGACAATAAAGTAGTTGGGGGCTTCCCGGGAGAATGACTGGCCCTGCGTCCCGGTCACCTTCTCTTGCTGGTTAAGAGAAGGTACAAGCTAAGCGGCTTGGGGCATTTGCAGCCAAATCTGAAGGGCTCTGAGTGATCCCAAGGCTTTGTTTGAGAAAGGAAGTTTCTGTAAAACAAATGAGGAAAATAATATAAAAATGTCCGGTCAGAGACGGTATTATGCTAAGTGAAATAAATCAAATACTGTGTGATTTCACTTGTATGTGGAATCTAAAATAACCAAAAAACCAAAAACCCCAATTCATAGAAACAGAGAACAGAATGATAGTTGCCAGAGGCAGGGGGTGGGTGAAATGGGTAAAGAGGTGTAGTCAAAAGATACAAACTTCTAGTTATAAACAAGTCCTGGGGATATAATGTATAGCATGGTGACTATCAAAAAAAAGACCAAATGGTGGTGATATTTAGGACGAGACTACATCATAGATTGGGGGGTGGTAGTGCTCATAAGGCGGGCATTATGTGTTTACGTTTTAAATGTAGAAAAGAAATGCAAAGTGAGAGCAAATGACTTGCCAGAAAAATCAACAGTAGAAATCTAACTAAATCACTGGAATAAAGCTGAGCAATCAGTATTTAACTGATTAAATATGTGAATGAGCCTCTTGATGAATCCTGATCTCCAAAGGAAATTTATTCTGATATTCTGATAATTCAGAATTTCAGATTAGTTGGAGCTTTCTCCTATTCTAAAATTAGCTTCCTCTAATAGAAACACAAATCTTTAGATCCTTAGGGTCTAATTCAACTATAAAACACGCATGCTCTCCCTAAGAAGAATTTGGATTGCATTCATTCATTTATTCAAGAAATACTGACTGAGCACCCCGAAGCTGTTCTCAGGGCTTGGAGTGCCTCAGGGAATACAACAGATGAAAATCCTTATTCTTTTAGACTTTCCATTCTAGTAAAGAAGGAGAGACAAAATAAGTAAGTAAATGATTAAATATATTAAAAGGTTTACGTAGCACAGAAAAAATGAAGCAGGAGGAAAAAGGAGTATTACCATTTTTATTAATTTTTGTTTTGTGATTTGACTAGTTAGTACTTGTCAAAAATGAATAGTTGCTCTTTTATGTGTTTGATATGTGCTTTGCCTAGTATTATGCAGAATATGTAAGAAGAACATGGAACCAGGAAAGAGGAGAGAGGACATGTGAACACATGTCCCAGATCTGCTGTGTTTCCTTGGGCAAAGCACTCGACCCCTCACAATCTCAAGTGCCTCATCTGTAGGATAAGGGCATTGAACTCGATAATTTATTTCTAAGGCTCCTTCTCTTCTTAACCTCATGATTCTGTGATTCTAAGAATGAAAGCTTAGTCAACAACCATGAAAAGAAAGGTGTTGGGGGCAAATCCTTTTCCTGAAATTCACTAATCCAATTTGACTTGGTCAAGTAGCTTTTACTGCAGGAACTGTCCATGACACACGCCTGGGACTGACTACTGCAAAGTCACTAAACATTGATTCCAGCACTCAGGGTCAGTCTAGGTAAGTGGTAAATGCGGGTGAGGAAAAAGTAAAGCCAGGGTTTGGGGACTCTCCTGGCAGCTATCGGGCATGACAGGGCATCCACAGCACAGGGGCACTGTGGCAGTGTTCACCCTAACATAGCTTTTTCAGGAAGAATAATTGAGGTAGTTCTAGGGTACCTCCAATCTACAATGAATCCCGGCATAATTTTTTTTTTTTTTTT
>NW_006792323.1:896822-905631 GCF_000442215.2 Lipotes vexillifer | reverse complement strand
GGCCTCTCCCGTTGCGGAGCACAGGCTCCGGACGCGCAGGCTCAGTGGCCATGGCTCACAGGCCCAGCCGCTCCGAGGCATGTGGGATCTTCCCGGACCGGGGCACGAACCCGCGTCCCCTGCATCGGCAGGCGGACTCTCAACCACTGCACCACCAGGGCAGCCCCTAGCATAATTTTTGCATGTCTCACTGAGCTATTGTGTGGCATCCAAATACTATTCATTTCCTTTCCTTTAAATTGTTTCTTTTTTAAAATTTTATTTATTTTTATTTATTTGGTTGTGTCAGGTCTTAGTTGTGGCACTTGGAATCTTCGTTTTGGCATGCAGGCTCTTCGCTGCGGTGTGCAGGCTTCTCTGTAGTTGTGGTGCTTGGGCTCCAGAGCGCTCAGGCTCAGTAGTGGTGGCCCATGGGCTTAGCTGCCCTGCAGCATGTGGGATCTTAGTTCCCTGACCAGGGATCGAACTGACATCCCCTGCTTTGGAAGGTGGATTCGTAACCACTGGACCACCAGGGAAGTCCCCTAAAATGGTTTCTTAAGCACACAGGAAGCTTAGAAAGACAAGTTACCTGCAGTGGATAGATGAAAACGAACTTAGGAGCCCTGAGCTGGAACTATATCCCCAGGCAAATGACCCCATTATTCCCTGACCAACTGGCAAAATCTTCAATGTAAAGCATCAGCGATTTATACACTTTTTACCTGAATGTTAAAATGTGACCTGAATAATTTAGGTGTAAAAATTTGAGTAAGCAATAGAGACTTCCTCTTCAGAATTAGAAATTTCACATGAAGAAGGCTTAAAATATCAACTTAATAAGGAAAGGACACCAGCTATCTAAATTCTAGAGGGAGGTCTTATATCGACTGCATGGGCAAACAGACCCAGGGATGGAGGGTGCCCAATATGGAATATTTCCAGGGCTGGTAAATTGATGTTGGGCAAACATTTAGCTATAATATTGGGATTTATAGTAGAGTATAAACATTTAGGCAATGAGATATGCTAGAAAAGGCACCTGAGGGTAGGTAGTATCTAACCTGCTTTAAAAATATTTGTGGTGAGTTGATTGTCCATTCCATCTTACAGGGAAATGACATTGTGATTATTTCTCTGATGATCAAAAGGCTAGGTGGCCACGAATTAGTATCCACTGTAGCAGATGCTGTCACTGGGGGAGACCAGCCCATATCTCCTGGGCACTGATCTTTTCAGTGCATCCTAACTGCCAGTACTTGCATATCTTTTCAAGAGGGCTTTCTTTGGCCAACTAAGCCTACTCTCACTGTGGTGTGACAGCAGAAAGAGCTAGAAATTAGCATCCTCCCTGAAGAACCTCAGTCAGTGGGTTGGTAGATAAATAACCAAGCTGTTTGCCCCTTGGGTGGGGTAACTATAGTTCAGTGCAGGTTCTACACTGTCTCCCTTTGGGACCAAGTGTCAGTTGCCCACAATGGTAATTTGTATGATGCTATATACTGTATCGCTTCCTCCTCTTACGTATCTTACTTCCCACTCCCCCAATTTACAGCACCTCCTAATAAAACAATTTGCGCTCAATTCTTTGTTGCAGTCTGTTTCTAAGGGATCCCAAACTGAGAAAATGATAGATGCATCTGGAATGCTTATATTTTTTCTGGTCTGTAATAGCTCCCCTTGAGTGATACAGTAACAGTAAGGCATAAGCCTGTCCCACTTGAAAGTCAGGCACTGAGTAGAAAATTTCATCATTTTATATACAGATACAAGAGATTTTGAAAGTTTGAAATTCTATCAGTGGTACACCTGATGACCTACTCTACAGCTAGAGGCTGACCATGATGAATTTTTAAATGACTTGAAGCGAACAAGAAAACTGCAAATACAACCACAGAATTCCCCAAGAGCCTTGCTTGCATAAGTTCACTAACCAAACAATTAATTTAAAAGAGCCACAAATACTGATTCTAGGAAATTAACAGATCATATATAATTGAGAGAAATATAGCTTTGGGCATTTTATGGAAGTTGTGTACATTTTGATACTATATCACTACCAATGTTTTATCAAAACATTATAGTTTTTCCTTTAAATATGTTTATATTCACAAAATTTCCACGTTATTTTATTTTTATTTTTACTTTATTTTTAAAGTTTTTCCCACTATACAAAGATATCAACAATATTATTGTGCTGCACATTTCACCCTATGACTCATTCACTTTGTAACTGGAAGTTTGTACCCCTTAATCTCCCTCACCTATCTCACTTGTAGCCCAAACCCCTTCCCCTCTGGCAACCATCTGTTTGTTCTCTGTATCTATCAGTCTGTTTGTGTTTTGTCATGTTTGTTCATTTGTTTTGTTTTTTAGATTACACATATAAGTGAAATCATATGGTATTTGAATTCTCTGACTTATTTCGCTTAGCATAATACCCTCTAGGTTCATCCATGTTGTCACAAATGGCAAGATTTCATTCTTTTTTTATGGCTGAGTAATACTCTATTGTGGGTATATATATATATATATATATATATATATATATACACACACACACACACACACACACACACATACACATCTTCTTTATCCATTCATCTATTGATGAACACACCAGCTGCTTCTTTATTTTGGCAGCACTATTGTAAATAATGTAAATAATGCTGCAATGAAAACAGGGGTACACGTATCTTTTCAAACCTAGTGTTTTCATTTTCTTCACAAAAATACCCAGAAGTGGAATTGCTGGATAATATGGTAGTTCTATTTTTAGTTTTTTGAGGGACATCCATAATATTTTCTTGTGTACTTATGTACATAGTCACCAGCAGTGCACGAGGGCTCATTTTTCTCCACATTCTTGCCAACACTTTTATTTGGTGTTTTTTTGATGACAGCTATTCTGATGGGTGTGATGTGATAACTCACATGGTTTTGATTTGCATTTCCCTGATGATTAGCGATGCTGAGCATTTTTTTCATATGTCTGTTGGCCATCTGTATGACTTCATTGGAAAAATGTCTATTCAGGTTCTCTGCCCATTTTTTTAACCAGGTTGTTTTTTTGATATTGAGTTGTATGAGTTTTTTGCGAATTTTTGGTATTAATCTCTCATCAGATATATCATTTGCAAATATCTTCTCCCATTCAGTAGGCAGCCTTTTCATTTTGTTGATGATTTCCTGTGCTGTGCAAAAGCTTTTTAGTTAATCTAGCCCCATTTGTTTATTTTTGCTTCTGTTCCCTTTGCCTGAGGAGACATATTCAAAAATACATTGCTAAGATCAATGTCAAAAAAGCATACTGCCTGTTTTCTTCTAGAAGTTTTATGGTTTCAGGTCTTACATTTAAGTTTTTAATCCATTTTTAGATTATTTTTGTAAATGGTGTGAGAAAGTAGTCCAGATTGATTTTTTGCATGTATCTGTCCGGTTTTCCTAACACCCTTTATTGAAGAAGCTGTCTTTTCCCCACTGTATATTCTTGCCTCTTTTGTCATAGAATAATTGACCATATGAATGTGGGTTTATTTGTGAGCTCTCTATTCTGTTCCATTGATCTGTATATCTGCTTTCAGTACAGGACCATACTGTTTTGATTACTGCAGCTTTGTTTGTTTGAAATCAGGGAGCATGATACTTCCAGCTTTGTCCTTCTTTCTCAAGATTGATTTGGCTATTTGGGGTCTTTTGTGTTTTCATACAACTTTTAGAATTATTTGTTCTAGTTCTGTGAAAAATGCCATTGGTATTTTGATAGGAATTGCATTGAATCTGTAGATTGCATTAGGCAGTATGGTCATTTAAACAATATTAATTCTTTCAATCCATGAACACAGTATATCTTTCCATCTGTTTGTGTCATCTACAATTTCTTTCATCAGTGTCTTATAGTTTTCTGAGTACAGGTCTTTCACTTCCTTAGTTAGATTTATTCCTAGCTATTTTGTTCTTTTTAATGAGATGGTAAATGGGATTGTTTTCTTAACTTCTCTTTCTGATAATTCATTGTTAGTGTATAGAAATGCAACAGACTTCTGTATGTTAATTTTGTATCCTGCAACTTTACCAAATTCACTGATGAGCTGTAGTAGTTTTTTTGGTGGTGTTTCTAGGATTTTCTATTTATAGTACCATGTCACCTGCAAACAGTGACAGTTTTACTTATTTCTCTCCAATTCAGATTCCTATTTTTTCTTGTCTGATTACTATGGATAGGGGCTTCCAATACTCTGTTGAATAAAACTGGTGAGAGTGCACATCCTTCTCTTCTTTCTGATCTTAGAAGAAATTTTTTCAGTTTTTCACCATTGAACATGATGTTAGCTGCGGGCTTCTCCTATAGTCTTTATTATGTTGAGATATGTTCCCTCTATACTCACTTTATTGGGAGTTTTTAATCATAAAGGGATGTTGAGTTTTGTCAAACATTTTTTTCTGCATCTATTGAGATGATCATATGATTTTTATTCTCCAGTTTGTTAAAGTGGTGTATCACACTGATTAATTTGTGGGTACTGAAGCATCCTTTCATCAGTAGGGTAAATCCCACTTGATTATGGTGCATGAACCTTTTAATGTATTGTTGAAATCAGTCAGCTAATATGCTGCTGAGAATTTTTGCATGTATGTTCATCAGGGATGTTGGCTTGTAGTTTTCCTTTTTTGTGGTGACTTTGTCTTGTTTTGATATCAGGGTTATGCTAACCTTGTAGAATGAGTTTGGCAGCACTTCTTTCTCTTTAATTTTTTGGAAAAGTTTGAAAAGACTTAGGGGTTAACTCTTCCTTAGATATTTGTAGAATTTTATCTGTGAAGCTGTTTGGTGCTGGACTTTTGTTTGTTGGGAGTTTTTTTTTTTTCTTAATCACTGATTTAATTTCATTACTGGAAATCATCTGTCCGTTTCTTCCTGATTCAACCTTGAGAGACTGTACATTTCTAGGAATTTATCCATTTCTTCTAGCTTGTCCATTTTATTGGTGTACAACTGTTCATAGTTATATCTTACGGTCCTTTGTATTTCTGTGTTGTTGGTTGTAACTTTTCTTTTTTCATGTCTGATTTTACTTATTTGGGCCTTCTCTCCCCCTTTTTTTGGTAATGACCCTGGCTAAAGGTTTATCAATTTTGTTTATCTTTTCAAAGAACCAGCTCTTAGTTTTACTGACCTTTTCTATTGTTTATTTAGTCTCTATATCATTTATTTCTGCTCTGATCTTTATGATTTCTTTTCCATCTACTAACTTTGGGTTTTGTTTTGCTCCTTTGGATGTAAGTTTATGTTATTCATTTGAGGTTTTTCTTTCTTCCTGAGGTAAGCTTGAATCACAGTAAACTTCCCTTTCAGAACAGTTTTTTCTGGGTCCCATAGATTTTGGATCATTGTGTTTCCATTTTCATTTGTCTCCAGGTATTTTTCTTTATTTCCTCTTTAATTTTTTCTCCATGTGGTTGTGTTCTTTGCAGTTTTTTCTGGGTCCCATAGATTTTGGATCATTGTGTTTCCATTTTCATTTGTCTCCAGGTATTTTTCTTTATTTCCTCTTTAATTTTTTCTCCATGTGGTTGTGTTTTTTGCAGTTTTTTTTTGTTGTTGTTGTTGATTTCTTGTCTCATAGCATTGTAGTCAGAAAAGATGCTTGATATGATTTCCATCTTTTAAATTTACTGAGACTTGTTTTGTGGCCTGGTATGTGATCTATGCTGGAGAATGTTCCATGTGCCACTTGAAAAGAATCTGTATTCTGTTGCATTAGGATGGAATGTTCTATATATATCTACTAAGTTCATACGGTCTAATATGTTGTTTAATACCTGTGTTTCCTAATTGACTTTCTGTCTGGATGCCCACTGATGTAAATGGGGTTTAAAGTCCCCTACTATTATGATGTTGCTGTCAATTTCTCTCTCTATGTTTGTCAATATTTGCTTTATGTATTTAGGTGCTCCTGTGTTGGGTGCATACATATTTACAACTGTTCTATCTTCATCTTGGATTGACCTCTTTATCATTATGTATTGTCTTTCTTTGTCTCTTGTTACAGTCTTTGTTTTTAAATCTATTTTGCCTGATATAAGTATTGTTACCCCAGCTTTCTTTTGATTTCCATTTGCGTGGAATACCTTTTTCCATCCCCTCACTTTTACTGTCTTTGTCTTTAGATGTGAAGTGAGTCCTGTAGGCAGCATATAAATGGGTTTTGTTTTTTAATCCATTCAGCTACTCTATGCATTCTAAGTGGAGCATTTAGTTCATTTACATTTAAAGTAACTATTGATAGGTGTGTATTTATTGTCATTTTGTCAACTGTTTTCTTGTTTTTGTAGCTCTTTTTATTCCTTTCTTCTTCTTTTGCTCTCTTCCCTTGTGATTTGATGACTAGCTTAGTGTTCTTTTTAAATTATTTTCTTTTTAGGTTTTTTATATTATAACAAATAAAAACCTTTTATATTATAGGTTTTTGGTTTGTGGTTACCATGAGGTTTATATATAGCAATCTATATATACACATGATTATTTTAAGGTGATGTTACCTTAAGCTCAAAAGCATTCTAACAATTCTGCATTTTTACACCATCCCCCAATTGCTGTTTTTTAAATCATATTTTACATCATTTTGTGGATATAGATGGTGGATATAGATGATTTTACTACTTTTGTCTTTTCACCTTCCTACTAGCTTTATAAGTGTTTGATCTACTACCTCTACTGTATATTTTCCTTTCTCAATGAGATTTTTTTCTTTCATAATTTTCATATTTCTAGTTGTGGCCTTTTCTTTTCTGCTTGGAGAAGTTCCTTTAACATTTCTTGTAAAGCCAGTTTAGTGGTGCTGAGCTCTTAACTTTTGCTTGTAAAACTCTTTCTCTCTCCTTCAATGCTGATTCATAGCCTTGCTGGGTAAAGTATTCTTGGTGTAGAATACTTTTAGCATGTTGAACATAAAATATCGTTTCCCTTCTGGCCTCCAAAGTTTCTGCTGAAAAGTCAGCTGATAATCTTAATAAGGGAGTTACCTTGTATATAACTAATTGCTTTCCATTTGCTACTCTTTATCTTTAAGTTTTGCCCTTTTAATTACAGTGTGTCTTGGTCCTCTTTGCGTTGATCCTTATTGGGACTCTTTGTGTTTCATGGACCTGGAAGTCTGTTTCCTTTCCCAGGTTAGGGGTGTTTTCAATTATTATTTCTTTAAATAAGTTACCTGCCCCTTTCCTCTCTCTCTTCTCCTGGGACCCCTATAATGTGAATGTTAGTATTCTTGATGTTGTCTCCAACTGTCCTCATTTTTAAAAATACTTTTTTCTTTTTTCTGTTCAGTGTGGGTGATTTCCACTACTCTGTCTTCCAGTTTGCTAATGTGTTCTTCTCTATCTCTAATCTACTGTTGCTTCCCTCTAGTATACTTTTCATTTGTTATTATATTCTTCAACTCTGTTTGGTTCTTCTTTATATTTTCTAACTCTTTTGTAAACTTCTCACTGTTTTCATCCATTCTTCTCCCTAGTTTCTTGAGTTATCTCTATGATCATTAACTTTAAATATTTGTTGGGTAGATTGCTTATCTCCACTTTGCTTAGTTCTTCTTCTGGGGTTTTATTTTCTTCCTTAATTTGGAACATATACCTCTGCTGCCTCATTTTACCTAATTCTCTGTCTTTCCCCTGTTTTTATTTCTATGTATTAGGTAGGTTGGTTACATTTCTCAATACTGGAGAAGTGGCCTTTTGTAGAGGATGGGGCCCAGCAGGGCACTCCCTTCCTGTCACCTGAGCTATATGCTCTGGGGGTGTCCCTGACATGGGCTGTGTGGGTCCTTTTGTTGTGGTGGGGCTGACTATTGTGGGCATGCTAGGATGCAGGGCTGTCCCTTAGCCTGTTTGGTTGCCAGGCCCTGCCTTGTGTGGTGGCTGCTGGCTGCTGGTGGGCAAAACCTTGTCCTGGGTCTGGTGGCAACCTAATGGTGGTCAGGGCCAGGTCACAGGGTAGCTGGCTGGGGAGCTGGGGGGTTAGAGTGTATGGGTTTTCCCACTGTTGGGTGGGGCTTGGTCCCAGGGTGGCTGGCTGCTTGGCTTTGAGTGTCCTGGGGCTGATGTTGACTGGCTGGTGGTGGGGTAAATCTCCATTTACAGGTTAGAGGGAGGATTCCAAAATGAAGCTCACCAGTGTCCTTGTGCAGTAGACGGCGCTCCCAAAAATGCCTGTCTTCAGGATTTGTGTCCCCAGCAGGAGTCCCTGTTGCCTCCTGCCTCTCTGGGAGACTCTCCAAGATCAGCAAGTGGGTCTGACCCAGGCTACTTTCAAATTTATGCCTTTATGCCTCTGCGCTGGGACTTGGCATGTGGGATTTTGCAATGTGCCCTTTTAGACTGTATCCCACAGCCCTCCAGGTCTCTTTTTTATCTTTTTTACATCTTTATTGGAATATAATTGCTTTACAATGGTGTGTTAGTTTCTGCTTTATAACAAAGTGAATCAGTTATACATATACATATGTTCCCATATCTCTTCCCTCTTGCGTCTCCCTCCCTCCCACCCTTCCTATCCCACCCCTCCGGGTGGTCACAAAGCACAGAGCTGATCTCCCAGTGCTATGCGGCTGCTTCCCACTAGCTATCTGGCTTACGTTTGGTAGTGTACACATGTCCATGCCTCTCTCTCGCTTTGTCACAGCTTACCCTTCCCCCTCCCCATATCCTCAAGTCCATTCTCTAGTAGGTCTGTGTCTTTATTCCTGTCTTACCCCTAGGTTCTTCATGACATTTTTTTCTTTAATTCCATATATATGTGTTAGCATATGGTATTTGTCTTTCTCTTTCT
>NW_006792323.1:885534-892375 GCF_000442215.2 Lipotes vexillifer | reverse complement strand
TTTTTTTTTTACATCTTTATTGGAGTATAATTGCTTTACAATGGTGTGTTAGTTTCTGCTTTATAACAAAGTGAATCAGTTATACATATACATATGTTCCCATATCTCTTCCCTCTTGCGTCTCCCTCCCTCCCACCCTTCCTATCCCACCCCTCCGGGTGGTCACAAAGCACAGAGCTGATCTCCCAGTGCTATGCGGCTGCTTCCCACTAGCTATCTGGCTTACGTTTGGTAGTGTACACATGTCCATGCCTCTCTCTCGCTTTGTCACAGCTTACCCTTCCCCCTCCCTATATCCTCAAATCCATTCTCTAGTAGGTCTGTGTCTTTATGCCTGTCTTACCCCTAGGTTCTTCATGACATTTTTTTTTCTTAAATTCCATATATACGTGTTAGCATACGGTATTTGTCTTTCTCTTTCTGACTTACTTCACTCTGTATGACAGACTCTAGGTCTATCCACCTTATTACAAATAGCTCAATTTCATTTCTTTTTATGGCTGAATAATATTCCATTGTATATATGTGCCACATCTTCTTTATCCATTCATCTGACGATGGACACTTAGGTTGTTTCCATCTCTGGGCTATTGTAAATAGAGCTGCAATGAACATTTTGGTACATGACTCTTTTTGGATTATGGTTTTCTCAGGGTATATGCCCAGTAGTGGGACTGCTGGATCATATGGTAGTTCTATCTGTAGCTTTTTAAGGAACCTCCATACTGTTCTCCACAGTGGCTGTATCAATTTACATTCCCACCAGCAGTGCAAGAGGGTTCCCTTTTCTCCACACCCTCTCCAGCATTTATTGTTTCTAGATTTTTTGATGATGGCCATTCTGACTGGTGTGAGATGATATCTCACTGTAGTTTTGATTTGCATTTCTCTAATGATTAATGATGTTGAGCAATCTTTCATGTGTTTGTTGGCAGTCTGTATATCTTCTTTGGAGAAATGTCTAATTAGGTCTTCTGCCCATTTTTGGATTGGGTTGTTTGGTTTTTTGTTATTGAGCTGCATGAGCTGCTTATAAATTTTGGAGATTAATCCTTTGTCAGTTGCTTCATTTGCAAATATTTTCTCCCATTCTGAGGGTTGTCTTTTGGTCTTATTTATGGTTTCCTTTGCTGTGCAAAAGCTCTGAAGTTTCATTAGGTCCCATTTGTTTATTTTTGTTTTTATTTCCATTTCTCTCGGAGGTGGGTCAAAAAGGATCTTGCTGTGATTTATGTCATAGAGTGTTCTGCCTATGTTTTCCTCTAAGAGTTTTGATAGTTTCTGACTTACATTTAGGTCTTTAATCCATTTTGAGCTTATTTTTGTGTATGGTGTTAGGGAGTGATCTAATCTCATACTTTTACATGTACCTGTCCAGTTTTCCCAGCACCACTTATTGAAGAGGCTGTCCTTTCTCCACTGTATATTCCTGCCACCTTTATCAAAGATAAGGTGACCATATGTGCATGGGTTTATCTCTGGGCTTTCTATCCTATTCCATTGATCTATCTTTCTGTTTTTGTGCCAGTACCATACTGTCTTGATTACTGTAGCTTTGTAGTATAGTCTGAAGTCAGGCAGCCTGATTCCTCCAGCTCCATTTTTTGTTCTCAAGATTGCTTTGGCTATTCGGGGTCTTTTGTGTTTCCATACAAATTGTGAAATTTTTTGTTCTAGTTCTGTGAAAAATGCCAGTGGTAGTTTGATAGGGATTGCATTGAATCTATAGATTGCTTTGGGTAGTAGAGTCATTTTCACAATGTTGATTCTTCCAATCCAAGAACATGGTATATCTCTCCATCTGTTTGTATCATCTTTAATTTCTTTCATCAGTGTCTTATAATTTTCTGCATACAGGTCTTTTGTCTCCTTAGGTAGGTTTATTCCTAGATATTTTATTCTTTTTGTTGCAATGGTAAATGGGAGTGTTTTCTTGATTTCACTTTCAGATTTTTCATCATTAGTATATAGGAATGCCAGAGATTTCTGTGCATTAATTTTGTATCCTGCTACTTTACCAAATTCATTGATTAGCTCTAGTAGTTTTCTGGTAGCATCTTTAGGATTCTCTATGTATAGTATCATGTCATCTGCAAACAGGGACAGCTTTACTTCTTCTTTTCCGATTTGGATTCCTTTTATTTCCTTTTCTTCTCTGATTGCTGTGGCTAAAACTTCCAAAACTATGTTGAATAAGAGTGGTGAGAGTGGGCCACCTTGTCTTGTTCCTGATCTTAGTGGAAATGCTTTCAGTTTTTCACCATTGAGGACGATGCTGGCTGTGGGTTTGTCAAATATGGCCTTTTATTATGTTGAGGAAAGTTCCCTCTATGCCTACTTTCTGCAGGGTTTCTCCAGGTCTCCTGTATGCAAGTCCCACTGACCTTCAAAGCCAGACATTCTAGTGACTCATCTTCTCACAGTGCAGGACCCCAGCACTGGGGAGCCGATTTGGGGCTCAGACCCCCTGCTCCTCGGAGAGAATCTCTGAAATTGTAATTATCCTCTTTTTTTTGCTAGTCTTCAGGTGTTCTCATCAAGAGCTGCTCTGTAAATAGTTGTAATTTTGATTGTGCCCATGGAGGAAGGTGAGCTCAGGGTCTTCCTACTCCACCATCTTGGCTGCTCCTCCTACTTGTAATTTTAATTTAGATTTAACACCCATTATTTGCATCCTGGGAATGAAGCTATGATATTACAGTAAGTCAATTGTATAATACACATCCCACTAAACTGAAATTCACTAAGAAGTTAAATTTTTAATGCACCCTTGTTCCATAAAAAGCATTTTAAATTCACTGATTCTGATAACGTGCTAAGAAAATGCCTGGGAATTGGGTAAAGATGGAGAGAGCAGTAATAGAAATGAGATTTGATGGATTTATCTGGGATAAACTCAGAAACTAAATATGATATTAAGGATAACCAAGCTAATGCCACAACTACTTTTTTTAAATGTTTAAATCATATTAAGAAATATTACTCCAGCGTGTTACTACTGAAAGCCACCTAACCAAATCCAGTGACACTGATACCTATTCCCTTAGCCCATGAATAACTATAACAAAGCTTTTTACCAATTACTGTGTCAGAAGTTGAGCATACAAGGCCCTGTATACTTTTAAGTGATCTGATTTCAAGAATAAGGCCTGTGTTGGTGAGGAATTAATTAGCAGACTCCAAAGAAATAAATATCTGCAGGTGAATCTATGGAAAAGAAATTCCCCTATCAAGAGCTACAGGGAGAACAGTCAACAGTTTATATGACTTGATTTCATGGGAACCATAGAGACTTTTGTATCAAGAAATATCCCTCATCTTCCAAATACTGACTGATGTTAAACACATTCTTTTAGAGTCACATTTTAATCTTTCTGTTTAAAACTTTTGTTCTGTTAAAATAAAATATCCACGGGAGGTATAAGATAGTAAGCTATATTAATCATTTGCCTTTTCCTATAAATTAGTTTCCTTTTTCACCACACCTTTGCTGAGAATGAAATGCTGACAAGCAAGTATAATTGAGTTAACTGAAACATACAAAAGCACAATCAGTTCGTGGTTTGATGGAATGGAGAAGTGATTTCTAAACTTCCTAGGGTCTTAATGTTTCTATCTTTTTACTCCAGAGCAAACAGATTTATTTTTGCTTTAAAGTTAAAATTTAAAAGACTTCTTACTATACTGGAACAGTCTTTGAAGAACACTCAAGGGAAATTGGTTTCCATTCTATGAGAAGTTTTCTTTGGATTAGGAAGAATGCAAAATCAAGGGTTTGGGGGAAGTTGGGATCAGTGGAAAATAGAGACATACAACTAAGCCAAAAGGGTCACGGTCAAAAGGGGGTTAACGGAACAAGTGCTGTGATGTTTTTCCATTACTTAGAATGTGAGGTACCACATGAGGCCCCCATTCCTGTAATTCAAAGTTTTCTTTTGCATATTTATTCAGGTAAATGGCAAATGAAGCTTTCCACTTTATCACTTTCTTCACTAACATGGCCTGAAGCAATATTTATTAAAAGGCTTTTTCTGGAAGGTAAGTTTCATGAGAAACTGTCTCTTTGTTTCATTCACAGATGTATATTCTAAGTACCTAGAAGAGTGCCTGGCACACAGTAGGTGCTCAGTAAGTGTTTGTGTACAACGCACCAGGCACCCAGGCAATTAACTACTCTCCACGTTCACTAAGAGCAGGTCTAGAGACACGTGTATTTCTCAGTGGGGGCTACCGGCATTTTGAGCAGAATGATTGTGTGTGTGTTGGGGGTGGGGTACAGGATTGTGTCTGGTGCAAAACAGATGTTGAACATCCTTGGCTGGTACCCATTAGTTGCCAGTGGCAGTCCTCAGTTATAAACGACAAACCAAAAAATTCCTACATATTTCCAAATGCTTTCTGGGGAAGAGTTCTACCCCTTAGTTGAGAACCACTGATAAGAAAATAGATGGGTAGGGACTTCTCTTGTGGTCCAGTGGATAAGACTCCACGCTCCCAATGCAGGGGCCCTGGGTTTGATCCCTGGTCAGGGAACTAAATCCCACATGCATGCTGCAACTAAGAGTTAGCATGCTGCAGCTAAAAAAAAAAAAAAAGATTCCCCCGTGCCACAACTAAAGATCCCACATGCTGCAAGAAAGATCCCGAGTGATGCAACTAAGACCTGGTGCAACCAAATAAATAAATAAATATTTAAAAAAATAGATTGGTAAAGAGAGTTACTAAATATTGAATTACTAAAAAGCATAATAGGTTCTTTATTAAAAATTATTAATTCGTACTACAGGCATATGAAAAGTTCACTTTTAGTGTCTATGTGGTATTTTATTGAGCAGATATATCTCATTTTCAATAATTTCTCTTTCATTAATAAGGGAAAATATTTACATTATTTTCAGACTTTTGAAGCTCACATTCCTTTTGGCCTAACTTTGCCTAGAAGTGTTACATTCATTGAATAGAACACAGTTTCAATGATTTCTTGTGAGAAGTAAATTTTCACTAGTAATTATATCCTTTAGTTTACCTGTAAATATAATATAGATTAATCATGGAGTAACCCTCTTCCTTACCTTCAAAAAAGGGCAAAATTGGATTGAGGCTGGTTGTCAGTACGGAACTTCTGCACGTCATTTCATTCTTGAAAATTTAACCAAAGAAAGTAATTTTTTTTAAATGGGGAAAAAAATTCCTTGGATGTAAAAGTTGTTTAGTATTTTCTGCACTGGTAGAAAAAATAAAAACCATCTACATGCATATGATGGTTTACCTCTACTTTTAAAATATTACACAGAAATTAAAATGATAATTATGAAGGACACATTGTAATAGTAAAAGAAAAAAATTCTTGTAGAAGGAATTTTAAGTGCTTTATATAACATAAAGTGAACTGAAAGAAAACAGAAAACTGTTTGAAGAAAGTAGAGTTGGATGAGAGAAAGAAAACATGATGCAGGAAGAGAAGTATGTTTGGAAAATGTTCATTGTAAATCCTGTATTTCAAGCCGACTACAAAGGTAGTCCTTCCAGGATCCAATGCAAAAAGGGAGATGTGATCATCAAATGAGTCTCCATGGCCATAAGATAAAAAACTTTTTTTTTTTTCTCAATAGGAACATTATTTGGACTGTAGAAACCAGAAAACACATTTCCCTGGGATGGCTCATAAAGGAACACTGTGGAACAGAGCAAGCGCTATCCTCAGCGACACCCAACAGAGCAACAAACAACACCACCCTTTTGTAAAGAAAATCAGAGGCCATAATTAAAAATCAGAGACCATAATTAAAAATCGTTTTTGCAACACAACAACAAAAAAACAAACAACCCAGTTGAAAAAATGGGCAGAAGACCTAAACAGACATTTCTCCAAAGAAGACATACAGACGGCAAAGATGCTCAACATCACTAATTACTAGAGAAACTAGAGAAACACAAATCAAAACTACAGTGAGGTATTACCTCACACCGGTTAGAATGGGCATCATTAAAATATCTACAAATAACAAATGCTGGAGAGGGTGTGGAGAAAAGGGAACCCTCTTGCACTGTTGGTGGGAATGTAAGTTGGTGCAGCCACTATTGAGAACAGTATGGAGGTTCCTCAGAAAACTAAAAATAGAACTAACATATGATCCAGCAATCCCATTCCTGGGCATATATGCAGACAAAACTATAATTCAAAAAGATACGTGCACCCCTACATTCGTAGCAGCACTATTCACAATAGCCAAGACATGGGAACAGCCTAAATGTCCTTTGACAGATGAATGAATAAAGAAGATGTGGTATATACACACAATGGAATATTACTCAGCCATTAAAAAGAAGGAAATAACGCCATTTGCAGCAACATGGATGCAACTAGAGATTATCATACTAAGTGAAGTAAGTCAGAAAGAGAAAGACAAATATCTTACAACATCACTATATGTGGAATTGAAAATATGACACAAATGAAACTATCTACAAAACAGAAACAGATTCACAGACACAGAGAACAAACTGGTGGTTGCCAAGGGGGAGGGGGTTTGGGGAGGGATGGAGTGGGAGATTGGGGTGAGCAGATGTATATAGAGAATGGATACACAACAAGGTGCTACTGTACAGCACAGGGAACTATATTCAATATCCAGAAAAGAATATGGAAAAGAATGTATATATATGTGTAACTGAATCACTTTGCTGTACAGCAGTAATTAACACAACATTGTAAACCCACTGTACTTCAATAAAAGAATTGATTTTGGGGCTTCCCTGGTGGCGCGATGGTTGAGAGTCCGCCTGCCGATGCAGGGGACACGGGTTTGTGCCCCGGTCCGGGAAGCTCCCACGTGCCGCG
>NW_006792323.1:884778-885521 GCF_000442215.2 Lipotes vexillifer | reverse complement strand
CCATGGCCGCTGAGCCTGCGCGTCCGGAGCCTGTGCTCCGCAACGGGAGAGGCCACAACAGTGAGAGGCCCCCGAACCAAAAAAAAAAAAAAAAAAAAAAAAAAAAAGAATTGATTTTGCTTTATAATTATATAAAATTATGTACGCATATGGGCTAAGACCAAAATAAAAGTGAGGAAAATAACTATAGTTTAATTTTCTAGAGTTATATTTAGATAAATTACATTCTGATACATTCTGATGTCTCAATATTGGGACATTTATGAACTATTTCTATTCTATAAATGCATTCATTAAAGTAAATTGCAGGCTATTGTACCTAATAATAAACAAGAGAAAATAATCTAAGTCATAATGGCTAATATCTAACTATATTTATTGTAAAACTAGTCCCTGAAAACATAGCTTACTCCATAAAATCATTGACCAATAGTTTTTAAACAATCACACTGATTTCTACCAATCAAAGTCTTTTAAAAAGGTGGCTGGAAATCTGGAGAATAATTAGCTTATGAGGAGCCCCAAGAGGCTACAGTGCTTCACTTGTCTTGTCTATAAGTTATTTTACTATGAGAGGTTATTCAGTTGTACTTAAAGCACTGTAAGAAAACCTTTTCTAATTCGTGTTCTGATACTTACCAAGTCATTGGGCAAAGATACTATCTTTATGTTCCACAAGCTCCAAAGATGAAGAATTATGTAAATATTAGATTTGGAGCATTCAAAGTTCACTGTCATTCCTG
>NW_006792323.1:875398-884718 GCF_000442215.2 Lipotes vexillifer | reverse complement strand
CTTTCCCTAAGAGACTCCACGTTCTCCCCCCACCTTCTTTTTCTCCACATCCCCTCCCTTCTTTGCCTGCTTTACATTAAAGGAAAACCTATACATCAGCAAATTCACAGGATTCCTTGACCATGCAATCAGAGACAACATGGGAAACTTTTTCCCCAAAGATTTAATTTGTCGTCAAAGTGCACTACTGTGCCTTGTTGCCCTGGATTATAAATATTTTAATCTCCACTGAGAGACTGTAATTTAGGAACACAATTCCTGGTTCAGGAGGTATGGTTTCAAGTCCTTGCATAGATGGTATAAACTTAGTTATAAGTGTCTTCCCAATGCAAGTTACTTAGTTACTGCTCAGCTTTAGTTACTGTAACACGATCCAGAAAAGTGGTTTCAAAGCTCAATATGGATCTTTTCCTTTATTCCCCCATGCGCTTTGGAATAAAAATTCATAGTCATCCATTTTTGGATTCCTTCCTTCATTCAACAAAATCAGCGAGAATCTCCCTGGTAAAAGGCATCATCCAAGTGAATTTGGCAGCAATGTAGGTCTTACCCTCAACAAGCTGACAATTTCATGGGAGGGAATAAATGTTTAAACCACTGACCACATTATAAGGGTAAACAACCAAAATGCTTCATTAGAGACATAAAACTCATGTGGTGAGAGTCCAGAGGAAGTAAAGATGAATTCTGAGGGGAATTTTCATTGAAAAGAGGAGAGTATTATCCCACAAGCAATGTCTGGGTATTTATTACCATGCTGGCACCAGCACTGTGAGTGTCAGAGTCTATATGAGAAACAAGACTGTCTGGCGCTTTTCAAATTCTCCCCTCTGACTCATGCACTGGACTAAAATGCCCCTTTAACTCATGAGAGAGACGTAAAAGTTATGCTATGGTATCAAATACATGCCCACAACCTCCCAGTAACCTAACACTTACAGAATTCGTCTTATCTGCTGTAAGCTCGGATGTGGGGAGAGAAAGAAGAGGGGCCGGGGGGGAGATGGACAAGGACCCCAACACAAGTCCACGCAAACCAACCAGTTGTCTCCAGGGAATTAACTCATTCTGACTCAATGTATCACATGTTTCTGAACCGGATGTTTTTTTGTTGTTGTTTTTTTTTCCACGGCACATCTGGCAACATCGTAAAAACTCCAAGTCCCAAGTGATGAGGCAGGAATCACTTCTGTAAATTATTTATAACTATTACTGATGTGAGCTCATTCTGAGCAGCGAGTGACAGAAGTAGCCAAGGACAAAGGAAAAAAAAAAAAGCCTGGGGGTGGGGATAAGGTCCTTTTCACTTTGAGATGCTTCTCAGGAAGGGCCATCATTTATCATCTGAAGCTAGAAAATGGCCATCATTAACAGATTGGAATTAATTAAGCATACTTCAAGGAATCACCCGGCAGTCTCTTTTTCATTTGCCTGTTAAAGAAAGGCATTCCTTCGTTGAGGAGTTGAAGCCTTCCGTGAAAAAATGTGGCACACTCTGACCTCACAGAGAACTTGCCAGTTAAACATCTCCTGCTGTGCTATGTAATGCAAGACCCATAATAAGATTAGGAAACACTTCATATTTCCCGCCCCCCCCAAAAAAACCACCACCACTGACATTTTGTAGCAAATATCAGTACCTTGATGACCACACAAAAGAAGGCAATAGCATTTGGAAACATAAAGCATGTCCTCCCACTGTGTCTTAGTTGAATGTGTGGGTCTGGGGGATGGTATTGGAAGGGGAGGGCAAGGGGGTGTGGGAGTATATGTATTGATTATCCCTTCCCTGATCCAAAGAAAATGAATCCAACTGAGGGAAACACAGCCATAAATCCATTTGCTTCTGCTGAAGTCGTTTTTCTTCCATGAAGAAGAGTCTTAGTTCCAGATACTGTTATCTTCCATTTCCACTTTTTCTTTAAGTCCTTCATACTCCTCCTCTTCCCCCAACCCCCTTGCCTCCCTATCAACCAACTGACCTACAGTGAGGGAGAAACTGAGCCTGACTGAGGCTCCATGCAGTGGACCTTCCACGCAAGCTTCCGTTCAGTCCTCACGCTGGGCCTACTTCCTGGCAGATAAGATGGGCAGAGCCATGCCAAGAGAACAGTGAGAGGAGAGGGGATTTAGCCAAGAGTTACACAGCTGGGTCCCAGTGGAGGTTTTTCTGGCTCCAAAGTCTACACTTTTAACTATGCTGCTCTACATTTTTCTATAACCTGGTGTCTGCTGGCACTGACTCAAAACTAGTCCATGAGGGAAAATCCTGTTCCTTTGGCTCCGTGGGTCTTTGTCAGGAGAGTATAACCTCAAATTCATGGCTTCTCAAGGCTTACAAAAATCCCTGGCGGAAGAAAATACTTTTGATGGAGAATTGCCTGAAGGCTATGAAGACCATTTTTTTCTTTAATCTTGACACGCTAATACTTATTTTTGGATTAAGTTCAGATTGAGAGAGATCTATATGTACCTGGAGACTTTGCTTGGGACCCCCGCAGGGACCCGCTTTCACAGACTGAACTTTGGAATGATTAATTTGACCTGCACTGAGGGATGTTATTAAAAACACAAACACACATAAACAGTCAGATTTACTGTCTCGTTGGCCTGAGCTGGTGGTACAGTTGTGCGTGTTCTCTGGGTGGCTGGGTAACTTCATGTTACGAACCTATCAGCCATGTGCCTGTGTGGACGGTCTTCTTGGGACAGGCTTTTAGGTCATCTGGGCAACATTTATTATCTGCCTTGTAGGATGCACTTTAATGCACTGGCCTCAAATTGGTTTCAACCCATTTCCCTCATACTTATTTTCTCTTTCCCCAAATGTACTCCTTTACAATTCTAAAAAGTGGTGTGTATGCTTTCTTGTAAGTTATAAATTTTATTTTCCTCAATGAAATAGGACATACGTAAATAAATTAATTAAAAATACCTCACATTTGCTGTTGAAAAAATAAGATAACATTTATAGTTTCTCACGTAGGTGATAATTATGATTTTAAAGATTCTGTAAGACAGCAAGGCTGATAACAATTACAGTGTATCTGGAGTCAACCTCTTTGGAAATTCTACCACTGCTGAGTTAGGATCTTAAATGAAAAGTTACTATTTTTCAAAATGCAAATGTCCCTGTGGAGGGTTAATTCCTTGGAAATGGAATCAGACATGTATATCTTTAATGTGATACTCAGCTCTGGGAGGAAAAGGATGGCAATTTAGGTGGGAGATTTGTTTCAGTTGAGTACAGCTGAAGTAGCTCAATAGAAGGTCTCCTTTCTTTTATTTTAATTAATTCCACAAGTTGTCATTTAATGCATTCATTCACACAACCAGCATTTAGTGGGTACTTACTATGTGTCAAGGACTTAGCAGTGAGGATATGATAGTAAGTGAGACAGTCCTGACCCTGAATAAAGTTAAAGAAAACATCACAGATAATCCCATGACGAGCAATAAATACTATAAATATGCTCCCTAGACTCTGTCCTGAACTCACATAGATACCTCCGTACATATACAATATATACCTGTTAAAAAGTAGAATATTAATATTTAAAACAATTCTATTAAGTCTGTAACTTGTCTTCCCCATTGAACATTTTCATGTCACTATATTAATTTCTCCATCAACATTTAAAAGGGCTGCTTATTATTTTTATTCTCTCTATATTTTAATGTAACTTTTTATTAGCCATGAAGATTGTACCAGTTTTTTTTTAATTATAAACAAGTCTGTGCTAATATCTGTGTTCTCCCAAGCACACTGAAACATTTATTTCTTATGAACAAATTCACAGCAGCAAAAACGCAAAGCCATTGGTATGAATATTTTAAGGCCCTTGTCATTTACTGCAAAATTATTCCATAGAAAAGATATATCAATTTTCATTCTCACCATCAAGGCTGTATATAAGTATTCATTTCTCTACAGCCTGAGTAACAAAGGGAATCTTTCTTTTAAATCTTTGCCTTCTCATAACAAGAAATAAAATCTTAATTTGCATTTCTTTAAAAATTTGCATTCATACAATTACTTTGAAGACTGAAAATTTAAAAATATTATTATTGGCCATTTGCCTTTTTTGGTAACATGAACATATGAATTTTCTGCTCAAGGCTATTGCCATTTTTCTTCACTTTTCCTTTCTCCTAACACATGAAGGATATAGTCATAGCTTTTATCTTTTAAATGTACAGTTAATAACTACAAAAATAAATGTAACATATATGTATATTGTATAAAGCATATTAGTAAAATGAATATTTAAGAATTGGAACTCTATCACTTCAGTTGCATCCACCACGTGGTCCTTGCCTACCCCGTCCACTTGCCTATCCCATTTAACACCAGGAGAAATCTGTTATCTTGAATTTGGTCTTTATTATTCTCTTGATTTTTTAATGTACAGTTTTATTACAAACATACAGTTTTTCTAAACAATGTTTCTTTTAGATTTATAAAAATGTTAGCATCCTGTATGTAGCCTTGAAGAATTTGCTTTTTTTTCTTTTTCCGGTACGCGGGCCTCTCACTGTTGTGGCCTCTCCCGTTGCGGAGCACAGGCTCTGGACGCGCAGGCTCAGCGGCCATGGCTCACATGGCTCCGCGGCATGGGGGATCTTCCCGGACCGGGGCACGAACCCGTGTCTCCTGCATCAGCAGGCGGACCCTCAACCACTGCGCCAGCAGGGAAGCCCGAAGAATTTGCTTTTTTACTTAATATTATGTTTCTATGATCTATCCGTGTTGTTGCCTGTAACTTCATTTTCATTGATGAAAACTACTGAATTAGTGAAATATGCATTTGTCTGCTCACAGATATTTGGATGGTATCCAATTTTTACAATTTATGAACAGTGCTACAATGACCATCCTTAAACATGAATCCTGGTATTTCTGTTAAAGAGCTTCTCTAGGATAGTATCTAGAGACAAATTGCTTGGTCATAGGAAATCTGAATATTACATTTTATAGGATAGCACTAAGCCATTTTCAAGATAATTACACTAATCCAGACTCTCACCAGCAACATATCTCAGAGTATCTGTTGATCGACATTCTACCTAACACTTGGTATTGTCATCACACTTCTTAATTTTTGCAACTTAAAGGATATAAAATCACCTTGCAACATGGTCTTGATTTGCATTTTCTTAATTACCAATGTGAGATTGATATGGGTCATTTGAATTATTTTTTTAGTAAAAATGAAGTTTACTGACTATGCCTGGTTTGGATTATTTGTCCTTTTCTTTCGATGTATAAGGTCTTTCCATATTCTTTGTATATTCTGTCTCTGCTGGTTGTGTTTGCAACTGGAGTGCTGGATCCCCAGCAACAAGCCTTGTCTTTTCCATTCCTCCACAGCACTTCTCTGTTTGCCCACTTCTGGACACACTTCTCTGTTTTCCGTTCTCAAAAAAATTGTGACAGGTGCTAAAGAGATGTTAACCTTTGCAGCCGTATTTATTTAATGTATATTTACTTAAACCTACCAGGGGAATTCAGAATTGAACAAGACAATATTAATAGTGGCACATGCATACTTTGTTACTTGGCTTTGGTTCTGGAATAAGACTTCTTGTGAAGAAGAAATGAAAGACAAATACTGGAATTGCCTCTAGGAGGGCAGGGCAGGGGTCAGGGATGGTGTGAAGTCCCTTCATGTCTCAAAGATTGCCATCAGAACCCAAGGAAATCCCTGTTTTGTCAAATATTCCATCAAGCCATTCTGATAAAAGAGGTTTACTAAGTATGGGAAGGGTAACTTCCTTTTTAAGCATGTGGTCATCATGACGTGCTCTACTTGTGTAAAATGTCAAGATTAATTTTCTTCTTTAGGTATCTTATGTTGCATTGGTCAACTTCATAACCATTAAGCAAGTAACATTAGAGTAACTTGGTATTAATAGAAGCAAAACCATCATGGTTGAGAAATGTACGTTATTATCAACATCATAGAAATTAAATCAAGCATTATTAGAGATTGTTTAGAGACACAGAGTGACCTGCAGAGCCTGCAGTCCCTGGAGGAGAGGAGGGCTCAGCCTTCAGCCTCAGACGCACATGCGTTTCTCAGATGTGAACTCTTTGTGATAAATACACATTACTCCGCAGGCCATGGTTACTCATGAGAAAGAGTTCTTTCCCATACCCAAACTCAAGACCACCTCCTGGAGAATTCTGAAATTTGAAGGAAAATCTTGGCAAGGTATAAACTCTGTGAAGTGAAAAGTTCCGTATGCCTAATATAGATTGTAAAGAATGTGGAAAAGTACATCTGTACGTAAAAACAACCTTTACATTTAGGAAGCAATTCTTAGAATGACAGTTGATGACATGACAGTCCTGTGACAACAAAGGATTTTGCTTATAAGTGGACAGATTCTGATTGCAGAATACAGGTAAGGATAATGACTGTTATTATTTACTGAGTTTTTACCGTTCTAGCACTGTTATAGGTAGTTTACGTGTTATCAGTTGATGACAATCTCATCATATCCCTTTGAAGGAACTGTTACTATCCTGATTTTACAGACCAGGAAGCTGAAACACAGGTTAAAAAACCTGTTCAAGGACACAGATGGGGTCTGGAAGTAACAAACTCTCTAGCTCCATTTCTACTACCATAATGAACTTAAAAGTGGGCTTTCCTTGTTTATTTAGCAGTTCTATCTTCCTTTTTATTGAAAAATATATAATCAGTCAATGAAAACTATATGGGATAAAAATCTATGTAAAGAAATAGGAATAAATGTTATTTTCTGAGAATAGAAACAGAGATTACCTTGCACAAGTTTGTGAGTTGGCCACATCTGACACACTCAAATCCGCTATTATGCGGTCTCTCCAGATGATCCACTCATATATTTAAAAAATATCTGGGTGGCTATATTTTAGTCATGCAGCATGGTAGAAAGAACAAAACATTCTCTTGTACATGTGGAATTTATAATCCAAAGAGAAAGCTAAACTTTCAAGAAATAGCCATATTTCAACTGTAAAGTTAGAACTGTGACTGTTTTAAAAAGGTAAGCTCCATAGGGTGCTAGGTTATGGTAGGGAAATTTGATTTCTTCATGGAGATAGAAGAAGGAAAATGGAAGGAATGTGCTATTTGGGCTGAAATGTAAGGGCATTTTACATTTTGGTGTTCCTTATCTTGTGCCAGCATAACTCCAAAATTCCCGAACTTCTCCCTGTATCTTTGTCTCTGTGTCCACATTTCCCCTCATTGTAGGACACTGTCATATTGGATTAGGATCCACCCTAATGACCTCATTTTAACTCCATCATCTGAGAAGATCTTATTTCTAACTAAAGTTACATTCAGTTCATAGATCCTGGGGGTTAGGAGTTCAACCTCTTTTGGGGAGACACAATTCAACCTCTAACAGTCCCGTTAAGTTTTTCCTGGTAAATCCTAAAATGATGTCTCATTGGAGGTAGAACCTGACAGGACACACAAATGAGAACCAATTGCTCGGATGGGTTTACCCAGAAAACCATCAGAGAGACTCAGAAGTGCCGACTGCAATAGCTAACACACGTGTGTTAAGTAAATACTGGAAGAGTGAATTCATGAATAACAGTACATTTGAATCCCTTGTGTACACCTTGGGGACTCTGGTTACCCATCAGGAAACGGAGACAAAGGCTGGATGTTCCCTTGTCAACCCCACACACCACCCAAGATGGAAACTTAAAACACCTTCCTTCTTTCCCTGGGTCTTCCGCATATGACTTTTCCCAGTGCCATGCCACTGTCCCATGCCTGGTACAATCACTGGATTTGGTTTTGCAAACCTTTTCCTGTCCATTGAACTAATAAAGTTCCTCCCTCTCCTCTCAACAGCTAGAACATTTAACTTCTAAGCAGTTTATTTGACATTGTCAGTTATTTTTCACTGATTCATTCATGGATTCATCCATCCATCCATTCATTCTGGTAATCTTCAACATTTTGGATGTCACACTTCTTTTAGCAACATATTTTATAACACCTGCTTTACAATATCAAAATGAAAATCACAGATAATATAGCCCACCTACACATGTAGTTTGAAAGAAGATAATATAATGCCCTGATTGCAATATCAAGGGTGAATTCAAAGAAAATCATTTATAATAAAATAATAGCTATTTCAATGTGTAAATGCTCGGGCATAAAGAAGTGGTAAGATGCTTGTCCCTCTGTGCAGAATTGCAATGAATGTTTTAACTGCAAATGCAGGTTGTTAAAAATGTGTGGTATTGGTGACCCAAATACCAAGAATAACACTGTCATCAGTGTCACGATTTCCTGAGAAGTTGAAAGCCTCTTAGAAACATTCCCAAAACACCAAAGGTGAACCTATTCTTGGTTTACACAGCAATTATAGCCCTAAGTAAGATACAATAAAAGCATACAATATTTTGCATTTATATTTAAAGTGGAATTACAGTTTAGCTTCAGTTAATCATAATTTATTTTGGGGGGGTTGATATGACTGGTGCGACACTCAGAAGTCATGAGGCTATCAGGGAATTCTTTATGATTTGCAACGACTGCACAAGGTCCATACCCCAAGCCCTTGCCCACAAAACGCTTACAGTGCTGTCAATCATTGCGATATCCAGAAGCACATCCACAAATTTCTAAAATCCTCTACCAGCAAGAACCATTGATTCGGTCATTCCACAAACCTTAAATGAGTTTCCACTATGTGCCAGGCATTCATGTTAACAGCTGCATGGAGGAAGTAAAGCTATGAAAACAACTAAAGACAGCAGAATAGGACATGTATCATAAAAAAAAAAAAGAAGTAGGCACAGTAGGCGCATGGGTGGGAAGGGATGTTAAAAGCTTTAAAAATTCAAGGTCTTCGAGGGCAAAGAGCAATCAGAGTTTTAGATCTAAATGATTTTCGGTGATTATGACTACCCAGTAGGAGTGCAAGGTACAGTGTTCTAAAAATCTCTGCATCACCTTGATATCCACGGCTAACATGGGGTATGAAAATGAGACTGGCTTTGGTCAGAGCAAGAGGAGCTCAAACCCATCCTACAGTTTTGGTCGGAGCAAACTTACGAAAGTTGGTTACCTTAGTCTTTGTTTCTTTTCCATTTGGCAGATAGAGGTAATACATGCAGCACACTAAATAAATGGCAGCTACTTTTAACATTTATTCTTACGGCAAAGTGAAAAAACAAGCGAGCTGACGGTACCACCTGGCTGGTACCATTGTCTGGTCTGGTGGTCTCAGACTCTTGGAGGTGGCCTGCAGCTCAATGACACAGTTAATTATAGTCTCTCTCTGTCTTTTTCCTACCTCTC
>NW_006792323.1:869211-875388 GCF_000442215.2 Lipotes vexillifer | reverse complement strand
TCTTTCCCTCCTTCCTTGCCTCCATCCCTCCCTCCCTCCCTCCCTCTCTCTCTCTCTCTCTCCCTCCTTTCCTCCCCCTCTCTTTCCCACTTAAAATACCAAGAATCATTCAAATGTCAGAGGGAACAAAAGCAGAAAAACAGAGAAGCAAAGACAAAATAAGGAGTTGTATCAATTTAATGACATAGCATAAATCATCAGAGCTTCTGTGGGACCACCCGAACTCCATCCTGAAGATGGCCCAGAGGGCAGCCACCTGGTGGCAATTCTACCTGTCCTCGTGTCTATCTACATGGATGTGTATGGAGGTTAGTCTCCCATCACTCAAGGTCATCTGAATGGGTTTATCATCATTAGAAGCAAAATAACCCATCTGAAATGTGTAGGAGTTGTAGATTGATGAATTCATCAAGACAGAAATGTGGAACCCATGAAAGGTCTCACATCTCATGGCCAACTCAGCCAACTCAGAGCTGCTGTCATTCCAGTTTTCAGAGGTTCAATTTTCATGAGGTCAAAAATGCTCTTTTCAAATGTCTCCATTTAATTTATTTGACAAATCTAAACTCTAAAGCATCCCTTTCTTTTCTCCATTCTTGGTCTTTTTTGGTATATATTCTTCCAAACATGCTCTCCCTAGGAATAATCATAGGAAGAAACTTAGAGGAAAATTCAGTCCTGTTTTTACGATCACCTCCATGGACTGAAAGCCTATTTTTCTATTCAAAAACACACTTCCTTTTTTTAGATTCCATACATATGTGTTAGTATGTGGTATTTATCTCTTTTTGACTTATTTTACTCTGTATGACAGACTCTAGGTCCATCCACCTCACTACAAATAACTCAATTTCATTTCTTTTTATGGTTGAGTAATATTCCATTGTATATATGGGCCACATCTTGGTTCTGATGAACCTAGTGGCAGGACAGGAATAAAGACGCAGATGTAAAGAATGGACTTGAGGACTCCGGGAGGGGGAAGGGTTGAGAGAGTGGCATGGACATATATACACTGCCAAATGTAAAATAGATAGCTAGTGGGAAGCAGCTGCATAGCACAGGGAGATCAGCTCGGTGCTTTGTGACCACCTAAAGGGGTGGGATAGGGAGGGTGGGAGGGAGACGCAAGAGGGAGGGGATATGGGATATATGTATGCATATAGCTGATTCACTTTGTTATACAGCAGAAACTAACACAGTATTGTAAAACAATTATACTCCAATAAAGATATTAAAAAACAAAAACAAAAACAAAAAACTACTTTCAAAAAAAGAAAAACCCCACACTTCTAGAGTTATGATTCTCCTTTGGGCACTGTAGTTAATTTGATGAACTTGAACAATAATCTTTTTGTTTCTAATTCATGTTCACATGTTCCTGATCCCCTTGGGGTAAAGTTCAACAAACAGAATGAATCCAGCTCCTCATTAGAACTATTCAGAGGATTACATGTTGTACTCAATCAAAGTCTGGGGAAATTGTACAGACGTCCAGGAGATGACACAGAGATTTATTATTGGGGAAAAGAGGTACTTCACTGAAGTAATCAGTATCTCTGCCCCTTTAAGAAACGGTCTCTTAATATAATACACACATGGCCCTGGGCCTATGCAAGACACTAAAACTGTTCAATCATGCTAAAAGCTTAAATTCTATTTCTAAAACATTCAGGTAAAGGCTTTTGACATCTCTAAGCCTCAGAACTTTAGAGAAACCAAATGACCAAAGGCAGATGAGATGGGCTAAACTGTTTTAATTGAGTTTACTCAAATCCCTAACAAGTTTCTTTTAGTCCATTTTACCTTGCTTTTATTTGGCTTAAAAATCGTGAAGGAGGGCTTCCCCAGTGGCGCAGCGGTTGAGAGTCCGCCTGCCGATGCAGGGGACATGGGTTCGTGCCCCGGTCCGGGAGGATCCCACATGCCGCGGAGCGCCTGGGCCCGTGAGCCATGGCCGCTGAGCCTGCGCGTCCGGAGCCTGTGCTCCGCAATGGGAGAGGCCACAGCAGTGAGAGGCCCGCGTAACGCAAAAAAAAAAAAAAAAAAAAAAAAAAATCGTGAAGGATACATACATATGGACCATACTATTATGTTTGACATTCACTAAATACCAGCAATATATTAAGTCCCAGACATATTAAAATTAGATGTGATCCCTGTCCAATGGGGTCATCGTGTTTGTTTAAGGACAAATGTAACTCACAGTAGAAAGAAGAAAAGACTACAGCGCATAGGATGATGGATAATACAAATTAATGGGTTGTTTTAGTTATCATTAATCTGCATGCATTTAAAACAGGATCAACACCTCCGGGCCCATTTCCCTTCACACGCAATAAGAAATTCCAAGCTGGCCACACACCCTGCTTTAGACAAGCTGTGTAAGCAATGCTCCTCTTACTTTAAGACAAGATATAGAAATAAGACCCATTTTATGCCCTGTCATTGGTAATTCTGAGATTCACAGTCTGACTCTCTAGAAGGCTGGGATTTTCTTAAGCAAACACCCAATTTTGTGATTTTGACAGCACTTTCTGATCGGTAAAGAAGCAGGGGAAGAGCTCTCATTTCAAGATGCTGGCGTTAAATGGCGATCATTTTGAGAGAGGCTCCGAAGCCAAAACTCTTAATATTTTCCAGCTTACAACAACCTATAAAAAAGCACATGTGCAGCCATAAGACAGAACAAGCAGCCATGAAAGGGGCATAAAGAGAGACAGGCGGACAGTGGTCCAACTTTCACAGCGAGCTCTGGAACATTAAATTTTGGGTGTTCCCTGGCACAGAGCATCAGGCGTCCTTCCTGTCGTGTTCGCCGGAGGTGACGAGCTTGCCGTCCACAGGAGACAGATGAGTGGAAACACTGCAGTGACTGCCTGTCTATAGGGTCCACCCTCAACACTCCCTGATGAAAAATGATAGCTGCTCCCACAGTAGCTGGTGAAACCAGAGAGGTTGTGAGATCCTATAAATGTCTTAGATCTCCAAGGACTCCGTGAACCACCATGGAAAAGACACCCGCAGAGCAGCTGGGGGATTATCTGAGGGGTTGAGTTGGCCCCCTTGCCCAACACATTGGGAAGGACACGCACTCTGGGATCCCAAGACCTGAGCTTGGGATTTGGCTCCAAATTAACTAGCTGCTTAAGCTCTTTACTTTCTCTAAGCCTCATGGGTAATTTTTCTTATTACTTATTTTAACTCTCTCTTTTATGTATTTCCTCATTTCTAAGCTTATAGAGACTCCATGATGTAAGAATTAAGTCATAATGCAAAGACAAGGGCATACCACATGGAAGATGCTTCAAGTTCACCTCTCTCCTGCAAATATTTTTCTCCTTTCAGTTAGAGGGTTCTGGAGAACAGAATTTCTGAGACGTGGCCACAGTGGAATTCCCTCTGAGTTGTGCGTGGTCGCAAATGGCCATACCAATAGCCAAGTACTCCTTGCTGCAGGAGCGGAGGATCCACCACTGGCACAAACCAAGAAAGATGGGCTGTCTGCCTGCAAATGGCATGGAGACCAGGAGAAAATCTGAGCTGTAACATAGAGAATCATTGCCTGCTAGAGTTGAAAGGGCCCTCGAGATGCCCTGATCTCATCCCTTTGTAATACAGCCCTTCTAATTTATACCCCACTTTTATCCTGAAAAGATTTGAATATGATTGCTATCAAAGACTATTCTTTAAATAAAAACATTTTCTAGTTTATGGAAGAGAAATTCAGGGCGGTTGAATGACTGTAAACAAGATGTCGGGTCAAGGACTGCCTCACGCGGGGATGTGTGTGCTGCAGGAAGACAGGGTTCCCGTTGTGGTCTAGGAACTGGCCAGGGTCTGGCTGCCCAGGGAGTCTGAAGTGGAGGGCAGAAGAGTAAGGAGCAGGTGTAACATCAGTAGCCGCTATGGAAATTGTCCTCACTTGCTTTTGAGGTAGAAGGTTCCGGAACCTATAAATAATACAGTGCTGAAAGAACCTTGTTATGAGGCAGGAGAATTTCTCTTCTGGTTGAGCTGCAGAGTCAAGGTGTGTACAGATTATGAAAGAAACGTCAGCAGATCCCATCACACAGGGACAAGACCCCATTGATGGAGTCATCCCCACCACGTTTGTTCCCTTCGGATCCCCACTGTACCCAGCTTTCCACCCAAGCATGTGTTTTGCTAGCTGTCAAGATGATGAAATTCGGCTACCTCTCTAACCTCAGTATAAGAACAAAACTTCAAGTTTAATTTTAGCAAGAGAAAATCTGTATGTAACTTTTAGGACCTGACCCTTGTTTCCCAGTCTTTCTAAACCACAGGCTTTAACAGAGACAACTCCCTCTTGGAGGGCCAACTAAAAGACCACATAGTAACAGTGGCTTCTTTTAATGATCTTCTTTCATGTGCTTTGTCTCTGTAGTAAGAAATAATTAAACAAGGTATTAGCCAGAGTATGAAGTCAGCCAACTTCGGAGTTTCCAGCCTGAATTTTCTGTACTTTGTCCTTTTTCTGCCCCTTCTCCAGACACCCTCCAGTGATATCTTCCAAGTGTAGTTACTCAACACCCTCTCACCAAAGCCCTCAGAAAAAAAAACCCAGTAATTAATTATTTACTCTCTTTTTTTGAATTGCATACACTCTCCTTCTACAGGTTGAATTATATGAAATTGCCAATACTGACCAATTTTGATCTTGAAAAATAGCAGTTGCATAATGGGTCAACTTAGTAGTGACAGTATCTTGTACTTTACCAGTAACTGTGAAATGAAAAGAACAGCCTTGTGTTTATAGGTGACCTTCGGTACAATATAGCCCAGCTCCTTCAGGGTCAAAGGAATTAGAAGAGCTAACATCGCCTGTTAGAGACAGAGCATGATTAGATTTGGGATGATTTGATTCCTGTCCCAATGCTCTTATCTCCATAATAGGAGTCAGCAAACTTCTGCTGCAAAGAACAAGATAGCAGATATTTTAGGATTTGTAGGCTATATGCTCTATCATTGTAGCATGAAAGGAACCATAAACAGTATGTAAACAAATGAGTGTGGCTGAGTTCCAATAAAACTTTATTTACAGAAACAGGTGGTGGGCTGGCTTTGCCCTGCAGGCTGTAGTTTGCCAAGCACTGCTCTATAGAGTTCTTAGAATTCTAAAAATATCTGCAAACAGATGGGTGAGGGATTTGTACACTGAGAGCCTGATCAAGTGTTCAGGGATGCTCATCCAGCATAAAGATCTCACCCGCCCTTCCATTTACTATGCTCTGCATTCTCCTTTAAATCAGTAGCCATAAAAGCCCAAGTTGCTGGGATTTGCTGGCGGGCATCTAGGGGTTGCAGTCACCTAAGAATTTTCAATCTTTCAAGCAAGATTAGATCACCCAGGTTGGGACTAATACTCATGTCTTAACTCCTTGACTACATCTACAAAATATACTTCCAATCTGAGGATAGAAATATGTTAGAATGTGCTGTCCTTTAGGCTGGCTGAGCTATAGAATTAGCTCTTGGGGGAAATTTTAATAGCTTTAACAATCATTTAGTCAGGCTCATTCATGTGTTAGTTGAAAGTAACCTCATTATATCATTTGCATGTTGGGTGAATAGGGTTTGAATTGGCACCTGGGTCAACAAGATAGTTTGAATACAGGTTTTTTTTTCCATCTCTCCTGATAGCCAAGAAGCTACGCTGGCTACATCTACTTTCGATTTCAACTTGAGAAGCATGGGAAAATGTTATGAAGCAATTTAAAAGACTTTATTGGTCACATACTCAGGCCACAAATGCAAAACACAGAAGGGAAGAATTACAATCAGGTCATTCCAAGAAGAAAAACAAATCACTAAATATCAGACATGATAATACTGTGATTGCAATCAACATCCCTGCAGAGAGAGTTTGTCCATCTGTTTGTTCATCCCATCCATTCATCTGTCCATCTATTCAAATACCCAGGCATCCAGAAATCCATCTCCTACTAATTTTGAAGGCACTATACCAAGAGCTGAGGGATCCCAGTTAGGTAGAGCAAGCTCTCTGCTCCCAGTGAGCTAAGGAGGCAGGAGGAAGGAGAAAAGACCACAATACAGAAAAGTGAAGGGAGTAATTTAAAGGACAAGGCTTCTAAGACTAAGCCAATATTTGGAGGAACACCTTAAAAAGCAGCAAAATGCGAAATAATCAGCAGG
>NW_006792323.1:868657-869118 GCF_000442215.2 Lipotes vexillifer | reverse complement strand
TAAAAACCCCCCCTGCCAATGCAGGGGACATTGGTTCGAGCCCAGGTCCGGGAAGATACCACATGCCGCAGAGCAACTAAGCCCGTGCGTCACAACTACTGAGCCTGCACTCTACAGCCTGTGAGCCACAGCTACTGAGCCCATGCGCCGCAAGCACTGAAGCCTGTGTGCCGTAACTACTGAGGCTGCATCCTGCAACTACGGAAGCCCACACACCTAGAGCTTGTGCTCTGCAACAAGAAAAGCCACCGCAGTAAGACCATGCACTGCAACAAAGAGTAGCCCCGCTTGCCGCAACTAGAGAAAGCCCCCACACAGCAACGAAGACCCAACGCAGCCAAAAATAAAAATTAATTAATTAATTAACTAAAAATAAAAAAAGATGCTGCAGATGCCCTGATGCAGCATCCACATGCCTTTTACCTTCAGATGCCAAACCAGGAAACCTGTTTCTACAAGGT
>NW_006792323.1:860660-868647 GCF_000442215.2 Lipotes vexillifer | reverse complement strand
GAAGAGCGTGCTGGCTACCACAGCCTGTCCTTAAATAGGCAGAACTATTTTTTTAAAAAATCCCATAATATGGGTGCTTTCTATGAATGAGTCATATCGGTCTTGAAGAATTCTAACTCGAAATACTTTTATCTTACAGTACCCAATATTTTAGAGAAGACTGGAGGTAGAAATGGCTGAAGGAGCCACAAGTGTTCAAGGACATTTAAAAAGCTTATGTGGTATGAACTGGTAGCAAAGATCCCTGGGAAGCTGAAAACAATTACAGATTCTATCTGTATCCAGGAAATGCATAAGAGATTCAAAAGAAGACCTCACAACCAAAATCGATGTTAAATTCAGGATTATCATTAGTGATTTCTATAGTAACATCTAATTCATTGCTCATGTTATTTATCAAGTGGACAATTTCTTCAGGTGTATTGATCACACCTCCTGATTAATATTTGTGTTTACATTTTATCTAATAGAACAAATTACCAGTGTGGTTTTGAACGGACCAAATTCTCAAATTCACCATTTATCTGGTTTCAAATTACCTTTCTGCTGATAGAACCAAAGGTACAGTTCCAGACCAAGAGAAACTGGCACCCAACGAAATGAGAACTCACCCAGGATATGAACCATTGTGTTTTCTCAGGTCCATTAAGCCAATCAAGCAAGAGAAAAGAGAGAAAATTCAAATGGTACTTACTTGCAGGTGATGGGGTGCTACATCCACTCGGCGGAGGATGGCTGTGGAGGCCATGGTGGGGAGGCAGGGAAAGTCCGCCAATGACTGGTGGGAAGAGTAATGGGTAGGGTGCGGCGGGATAGTGAGTCATGTGCCCGTTCACCGCCGGGACGTGACATGCGTGGCTACTGGTGGTCATGTTTTGGGCTTCACAGAATGAAAGGTGCTCTGGGGCAGGAACACATCACTCCAGGCCTTGCACCAAAGTGGGGTAGGTCAGTTCAGAGAGAGAGTGGAGTCTGAGCTGTGTTCTGGGCCAAAGGCAAGAAGGCTCATCAGATGCCCTTGCTTCTTCCCAGCCTGTTTTTTCCACCTCTCATTTTGCTGTGCTGATGACAGGAGGGGTGGCTTTTTTGTTCAGCTTCTCAGTTGAAGGCTGGGAAATGCTATCACTTTAAAAGTCCAGAGCTGCTAATCCTGTAAGAAAAAAATATACACACATATATCTCACAGGACAAAAAATATTTTCTTCTTTATCAAGTTATTATCTGAAAAATCTCTAATATTAATCTGGGACTCCTAATTCCCAGTTGTTCCCCTACACTCACTACCTTAATTTTCTTAAATTCTCACATTCTAATATAGAATAAAACTTCTACACAATTTCAAAATAACCCTGTCTGATTAAGTAACACCCCTCCCCCAACCCTGTCGTTCCCCCTATCCCCCGTATTCCTCCCCAACTTCACTTTCCTCCAGGCACTTAACTGCATCCATTACACATGGCAGTGTTTGTTTATTTCCATCTCCCCCATTAGAATGTGCTCACCAGGAGGGCACAGCTTTTCTCTGTTTTGTAAACAGCTATGCTTCTATAAGAGTACCTAACAGGCAATAGAATCTCAATAAATATTTGTTGAATGAATGAATGAATGAAATTTGTTTCTTGCTTCTTTTAGAGAAATTTATTGTTTAATGTTGTCCTAACCTATGTGCTTACAAGACTTGGGACTTTCCAACTTCGGATTTTATGCAGCTGTTTGGAATAACCCACTCAACAAGATAAATATAATTGTGAGGGAAAATTATAACCTAATGAAAGGTAGGGAAGAGACACAGCCATTAAAGATCAGTGGAATACTTTACATCAGCTCCTTACTGTCAAACAGTATACCCCCTTCTTGTGAGAGCAACATCCATCCTTTGGTCTCCGTTCAATCATCCACACATCCATCAAATCCTAACGTGCCATTATGTCCAGGTGCTGATATAGGGCACTGGAGGTACACAGCGTCGGACAATGCTACTGTGGTTCCTGCCCTCATGAAGTTTCTAGCTTTAACAGCTAACTGAGGTCATATTGTTAAGGAGGGTTCAACTGCCCTGTTGTCCAGGAAGGACATTCCAGGGATACTCAGCACTTAGAATTCCTTGACACTGAAATAGATTCTAGGGTAGGCTGACAGTGGACCAATATTCACTAAAATTCCCAAACTCTGGTGCTCACTGAATGGCAAGCCCTGAATGTTAACCCATCTGGCATGAAACAAGAACAAGATCTCAAGGCCAGCATAGAGTGGAGGTTAAGAGCATGATACCAGAGCCAGACCACCTAGGTGCAAATCATGTTTCCGCCCCCTTGGGCAATTATCTTACCCCTCAATAGTTTTTATCATAAAATCTGGGTAATAGTAGAATTTATTTTAGAGGGGTGTTGTGAGGATTAAATGAGATAATGAGGTAATACCAAGAGAAGAACAGTGCCTGGTACAGAGTAAATACCAGGTAAATAGTAAACATTAGGCAAGTTTGCCATTACTGTATGTGTCGCCCCATCAAATGATATGTTTCTGAAAACCCAGCATGCTGGAATGAACTAGTGGCTTTGGGGACAGGACAGGGAGGAGACCACATCACAGTAGTCCTGGGAAAAGAACATGAGGACTAAAACGTTTGTCATGGAAATAAAGGAGTAAAGGCAGGATGCAGGTGAAGCTGAGGACAAAGACTCGTTAAGGCTTACTGACTTCTCAGTTTGGTTTCTGCAAACCCGAAAAAGTTCTGATCAATAATAACTTCCATTTATTTGTTTACCACGTGTCAGTCACTTCACTTGTGAGCTCTAAGTTCTAGCCCGTAGAACAGCCCTAGGAGGCAGTTGTCATGATCCGTATTTTCCAGATAAGAAAACTAAGTCTCAGTGAGTTTAGGTGACTTAGTCCTAATGTCAGAGGATCGGCCTGTGGCTAAGACAGAATCTGCACCGAGATCTGGCTGGTTCTACCATCTCTGCTCTTTCTCCTCGGCCACGCTGTGCTCACATATACTGAGTGCCTGCATTGTTCTAACTGTCCCTACAGAACAAAAGGTCCATGCGCAGTTGCGATGGGAGCGGTTGTCCTCACTCAGATGACCTTCTCCCCTTGATGCCTGGAGTGTTCATATGAAACCTGAACATCGTCAACAGGGAGACCGTGTGGTCCCAGGCTCCCCTGGACTCCCCCGAGTCTTCCAAAGGAGACTGCATTCCCGGCTGACTTATATCACACACTAAACTCCAAAAGTGATGTCCCTCAAGGTATCAATGTCCTTTTCAAACTCAAAAGGCAACTTGTTTCTCTGATGAAAAGAAAGTAAATGGACTATGAGAGGTGAATGTTTTCAGTGCTTTCCCTTCTAAAAATCACAGACCATCTAATATGTTGAACACTTTATTTTGTAGTTTGTAGTAAATTAATTAGAAAATAAACAACGGCACTGAGTATTTGCTGTGTTTCCACTCAATTTGATTTTTAAATCACACAGACAAAGCCCAGCATTGTTATAAATGGGCTTTTCTATTTCCATTAGACAAACTACCTCATTAACTGGTGAAGCTGACAGTTCAGCAAACCTGCCCCCCCAGGGCACAATTCTTAGATTTTTAAAGCTGTTTGTTTGTTTTACCAACCAGGGACTATTTCTATCCTTAGTAATCCTTCATTTCTCTTTGCTTTCAAACACCACAGATTTTCCGTATCCTGTCTCTCTCGTTGAAAAAGGTCAGGTATTATGCCTAGCATCTTAAAAAATAAAAATAAAAAAATAAAAACCTACTTATAAGAAAAAAGATCAATGTGCCAGGAAAATCCTGTTATGTTGGTGGAAAATTGTCTGAACAGTCACTGGGTCTGTGTTCACATACGTGACTGATTAAGGCTATTCCTGGAAGCAGAGAATTTCCTTTGTTTCAAGCTTTTAGGAAAAAGATGGTCACTGGTATTAGCAGTGCTTTTTTTCTTCACGCCTGATTTGAGTTTGGGCTCATTTGGGTTTTTTTTTTTTTTCGCACCACCTGAGGCAAAGCAAACAGGAGCTGGGGTGGCAGAGGGGAAGGAAGTGGGGACTGCATCAGGGGGTCTTGGATCTAAAACCCATGAGATTCCCTGGTTGTCAGTTTCATCATCTGTGAAAGGGGTCAAGAGAAGTAGGTTCTAAATCACGTTTCTTAAATTGTGTTACCCAGAAAACAAATGTTTTACATGAAGACATTAAATGAAACATAAAAGGTGAAAATGATATTTTAGAGGAGAAAATTAAAAAGACAGGACTTTAGATAACTGTCTGCATTACTGACGTTGTTATGCAATAATCCGTCTCTGATAAATAAATGGTGGAATGGCAGGAGGTATCATGAAAGTTCTACCCACCAGCCACCGGGATGACACGTGCCAGGGAGGGGCAGGGGTCCTGGGGACAGTTAATCTTTATGTCTGTATCTGTGAGATCTTATTATTAATACAACACACTATATTTGCTTTGGTGTAATTTGTTACTATTTGTGTTCAGCTAAAAAGTTTTTTAAAAATTACATTTTAATCATTGCTTGTCACACAATTTACTGGAAGTTGCTTTTGTATGTATTTAAGCTTAAATTTGCATGCAAGCTTCCAAGCTTATATTTCAAAACATTTAAAAGTTATTTTATATAAACATGATACTTACATATGACTTTTAAAAGTCAGATAGTTCTTCTAGACCAGTGGTTCTCAAAGCACAGTCCCTAAACCAGCACATCAGCATCACCCAGAAACTTACTGGAAATGCAGGTTTTCCAGGCCCCACCCAAGATCTACAGAGTCGAAAAGTCTGAGGTGCTATCTGTATCCTAACAAGCCCTCCAGATGATTCTGATGCAGCTAAAATCTGAAAACCACTGCTCTAGACATGAGGTTGGCCAATTTCTTGTGTAAAGAAAGTAAATATTTTAGATTGCAGGCCATACAGTCTCTGTCACAACCACTCAGCTCTGCTTTTGTACTGACTTCTTGTGGCACAAAAGCAGCCACAGACAATCCATAAACAAATGGGCGTGGCTGTGTTCCAATAAATCATTATTTACCAAAACAGGCAGCTGGCTGAATTTGGCCCATGGGCCACAGCTTGCTGACCCCTGCTTTAGATTAATAGAGAAAGAGCAGCCCATTTTCTCCATCCTTAAACTCCCGTCCGTAGCAGCAACTGCTCGAAACTATTTTGGCTGGGCTTTTTTCTGTTACTTACATTTCTAGATAATGTACTTAGACTATTTTTTTGTAATTTTGTAAAATTTTCTTTATTATCTATTGGTTTCTACAATACATATGATTTTGTTCTCTTAGGCTATTGCCCACACATACAAAACTCTCCCTCCTCTCTTACTCTTAAAATAATTTCATCACAGTTCTAAAAGTGAAAATTATTTACATTTACTACGACTGGATTATATTGTTACAGCTGAGTCACATAATGTGCTATACTTACAGTACTTTCCTTATAAAATTTTTTGTTTTTCTGGAGTTAATAATTGCTTTGTTTATATAATTTGATTACTTTTCTTTGTATCTATGAATTCTTTCCCAATTCTCGGACAGTTTTGTCAGACATGTCATATGACATATGGGTTCCACTGTTGGAGACATTTCTCCTGTTCCAGGGCTGACTGGCTGCTTTCCTAGCCTCAGACATTGATATAACTAGGACTTTCTATTATCACCTTCCTATTTTTTTTTCGGAACACCTATTTCTTAGAGCTCATGTCTTCCTCTTTCTCGGTTTACTTCTTCATCTGGGTGGCTTTTGCCCCAAGATATTTCTGAGAAATGGTGCATGAGAAGTAAATGTTTTCATTCTTTGCATGTATTAAAATATTTTGATGCTATACTTCACATTTATTTGATAGTTTGGCTAGGTATAAAATTGTGCATTGGAAATAACTTTTTAAATTAGAGCTTTAAGTATGTTGCACTAGTTTTCAAGCTTTTCACATTGCTTTGGAAATTTCTAATACTCTCCTTATTTCAGATCTTTTATATGTGATATATTTCCTTTTTAGAAGCCTTTATAATCTTCTTTTTATCCCCTAAGGATCTTTTTTCCTACACTGTGCTAGGCACTTGGTAGAGGTCTTCAATCTCATGATCCATGTTCTTCTGTTAGGAAAAAATTTATTTTATGCTTCCTTTAATAATATCTTCCTTGACATATTTTTTTCCTCTCCATTTGGAAGTCTTATTATTTAGATAGTGGGCCTTCTGAATTAATTCTCTAATTTTCTTTTCTTTCATATTCTACTTCTTCATCCACTTGTTCTACTTTCTGCAAGATATCCTCACTGTAGACTTCCAACTGTTCTATTGAATTTTATATTTATACTACCATATTTTTAACATCCAAGAATTTTTCGTGTTTTTTCTTCTTTATACATTCTGGGATTTTTTGTCATGAATGTCTTATCTTTTCTGAGTACCTTTTACAGTATTAAGAATATTTTTTACTGTCTTATTCTGCTCTCTACATTGACTATGTTTCTTTTCACTTTTTCCCGTTTTGTTATTTTTTTAAATACAACATGCATTTCTCAGTTGTATTGTCTGCCCAATTCTAGCACTGCCCATTTATATCTAAAAGGGAAAACTTATTGCAAGGTTCATTTTCATGAGCAAACATGTCAAATGGGTGAGTTTCATGAAAAAGTGATCAAACTGGGACATTTCTTTGTGGGACTTCCCAAATATTACGTTTATAGGCTTTTTATCTGGGGCTTGAAAGGTTGCAAAATATGCCACTTCAAAATATGATTGTAGGAGTTCAGGGCATGCCACCTCAAATAAGCTGCTTTGGTATATTGATTACTTTGAGTTGCAGACACTAGAAAAACAGTAAAATCAGGAGAGGCTTTCGCTGAACCCTCCTTATCTGCCTAAAGACAGATCCTTCAAAAGGAAAATGAATGTCATAAATCCCCTCCCTGGGAGTTTCATCAGCCATCAAGGATTGACTCTTATCACAGGAGAGGAGAGAGGAGTCAATACCACACCCAGACAGACTTTGTCAAAGACTATCATACCTGCCATTATTCTGCTAAGGGCTTGTTCATCGTTCTTAAAAGTCATTTATTGTCCCATAAGAGGCACCCCTCCCCTTTTCCCTATTAAGATGGTGTTTAGTCCTGAATTCTAAGCCACCTCAGAGCGTTACTCAATTTTTCCTCTGGCTATCTCCCGTGAGGTATACATGTTAATAAACTTTTGTTGGTTTTCTCTTGTTACTCTGTCATTTATTACAGGGGTCTCAGCCAAGAACTCAGAAGGGTAGAGGAAAAAGTATTTTTCCTCCCCTAGAGGCTCTTTGGTAACTTCATCGAGAAATCCTCTAAATTGTGCCCAGGATGGAGAGGAAAGGAAAAGCCTTACTGAAAAGCCACCTGGTAGTTGCATGGAGAAAAGAAGCCAGGGCTGCTGATGCGCTTACTATTAAATATAGTAAATATATTTAAATAGTTAAATATACAGTCTTTCACTTCTTCCTCCTGTTTTCAGCCTAACAGCACCTCTCCACTCCACATTTATGCCTGGTATCCAGAACACAGTAACCTCTCTAGTTCTATTTTCTTCAAAGAATAGACTTACCTTTCCTACCAAGATAAGGTTAAAGTAATCACCAGGATGTAAAAGGGAGAGGAGCAGATTTAACTGCCCCTTGTTCAGAAGTTCAACCTATCTTTGTATTCAGTCATCACTTTCATCTTTCCAGGTATCTGGTGCCTCTACGCTCTGGGACTGTCCAAAAAACTACAGCTTGTATCTCCTTGCTTCTTTGCATCTCCTTCTTTAGGCACTTAGCAGTCTGCTTTCTATCCTTTGCTAATTTATTCACTACTGCCTATCTACTTTCCATCTTCAAAAAACTTGCTGCCATTTCTTGTCTGCAGTCAGCATCACTCATGTTCTTGCTCACTTTAATGGCGTATACTTTTTACATCCATGACTATCATTTTAGTAAAGATTTGGGAAA
>NW_006792323.1:841024-860635 GCF_000442215.2 Lipotes vexillifer | reverse complement strand
GGAAAGAGTAGGGACAAAGGCATGTTGTTAGTATATTATATTTCACTAGAAATTCACTAAATTAGAAAAAAAGTAGCCGTGTTCAAATAAGTCTGGGAAAGTTTGAATGGATGATTCCTTACCCTTTTCAGCTTGAAATTCCTTCTATGAAAAGGGGGTTAAAGAACAATCTAAGATAAAAGGGTTCACTCAAGACCCCAGCTGAGATAAGGTTAATTCAATGTCTAAACTGTTATTCCTATATGGCAAGAGAAAGTCAGTAATGGTCTCAATCTGAAATTGAACAAAAGAAGTGAGATTTGACCTGCCATCATGGACATACCCTGGGACTACGTCAAATGCCTTCAACTAATAAATAAATAAAATGAAGATGGAATTTGACCTGCCTTAGCCATGCACCTACAGGCACACTGGATAATTAAAAATGCTAGTTAATGAATTGATGACTTGATACGTGCTTTCTTGATGACTCCAAGTTGGAGACGGAACTCTTGGTAGAGTCCACCTTAAAATATAGAAGCCAAACACTTTAACGTGGCGAGAAGTGTTAATTTTACATGGTAATGTCTTCATAATGTAATCGATGCAACAAAACAGACAAGATTTTTGGAGAAAACATTGTATCCATTTCCTTCTACTGAAATTTAATGGCACCACAGCTGATGTGGCTAACATAAAAAAAATATAGGCAGAAGTGAACAAAGGATGGATTTTAAATTTCTTGTAATGGAGAAGAGAAAACTCTCCTGTATTTCTTTAGCTGATTTAGAATTTCTTGTGGGGGAAATCTTTGCTTTGACAGACACCACATGCATATGGCTTCTTTTCCTAGTGTATTTTAGCTCAAACCTCCCTATTTATTTAAAACATTGGTTCCGGGTAGTGCCACTTAAAATTTCTCAAATGCATTCAGCCATGTACCTGTTTTCAGCAAAAATGCTAAACTCAGCACAAATCCTGTGAATTGCTTTTGCTGCTGTTTTGGTAGAAAAGAAACATGGCTGTAAAGAAGTCAGCTTTACATGCATGGTAGTTTTGGAGCCTTTCTGATAACTGCCATCTTCAGCATAAATATTACTGATGAAATTATGTTCAGCTTAAATCAAAGGGAAGCCACAATGAGTAACTTGAATTTGGCCAAAAGAGATTATTTCTTACCTCCTTTTGATTTAATTTGGGAATGAAAGAGATACAGCAGAGTCATTTAGAGGGAATAGTGCAGTCAGAGTCGTCCCTTAGAACACCAAGTGAGCAGAGAGTGAAATCTGAATCCCTGTCTGCATCAGGAGGTGGTCGTTTGGCATGCTGAATATCCATTTTTAAAAGCATATACAAAATGTCCCTGTATTCCCTTTTAGGGCATGTTTATAAGATCCCATCTGCTAAAGAAATATGACTTTCAGAAAATAAGCAGAAATGTACATATGTTAGAATGTATAAAACTCTAAGATTTTAATCTCATAAATTATGGGAACGGTAGTGTAAATATGGATTTTAGGGTGTCAACACTCAACCCAAAGTTGTTACCTATGCTAGCCTGGTACACACTTCCTAAGAGAGAGCTTTCACCTAAGGTCTTTTCACATAGATTCCAAAACATAAGGTAAAAGTATGCATAGGCCCAAATGTGGTGTCACTGCTCGTTTTTGAGAAAAGTGGCAGCGGGCTACTCCTTGTACAATGGTTTCCATTCTTTGTATCATGGAATTCTGCCAAAGCAAGCAGAATGACTGGACTCGGGTTTGGTTCTCAAGGGAGAGTCAGCCATAGATTCTCAAGGGACAGTGAGCTGTCTACAGGCTGCTTAGCAGCCTATGAGGTGACCTAGAAGCAGTCTGTCTTTACACTGGAGGGTGACTCACCTGTCCCATTAGAGTATTAGTATTGATTTGTTCTGAATGTTCAACACACCAAGAATGACACAGAGAGAAGACTTGCACAGAAATGGAAAGACACACAGGACAATAAGTTGGCAGAAATCACGAGGCTAGAGAAACCACAAGTCAGAAAGAAACATGAGGCAGAGAAGAACATAAAACCAAAATATTGGTTAAAAAAAACAGAGATAAAATGAGTTATAATAGCTGTAATTGTGCTTCTGAAGTTATCTTTTAAAAACCTGAACTAGAGTTGACTTACAATATTACATTACTTTCAGATGTATAGCACCGTAATTTGATATTTTTATAGACTAGACTCCATACAAAGTTATGATAAAATATCAACCACATTCCCTCTGTTTTACATTACATCCCTGTAACTTATTTATTTTTATACCTAGTAGTTTGTACCTTTTAATCCCCTTTAACTATTTTGCCCCTGTCTGTAACACTCTCCCCTCTGGTAGCCACTAGTTTGTTCTCTGTATCTTTCAGTCTGTTTCTGTTTTGTTATATTTGTTCATTTGTTTTATTTTTTTAGAGTCCATATATAAGTGAAAACATACAGTATTTGTCCTTCTTTGTCTGCCTTATTTCACTAAACATAATATCCTCTAGGTCAATCCATGTTGCTGCAAATGGCAAAATTTCATTATTTTTTTTATGGCTGAGTAATATTCCATTGTATATATATCACATCTTTATCCATTCATGTATTGATGGATACTTTGGTAGCTTCAATATCTTGGCTATTGTAAATAATGCTGCTATGAACACTGGGGTACGTGAATCTTTTCACATTAGTGTTTTTGTTTTCTTTGAATAAATACCAGGAGTGGAACTGATGGGTCACATGATAGTTCTATTTTTAATTTTTTGAGGAACCTCCACTCTTTGCCATAGTGGCTGCACCAATTTACATCCCCACCAACAGTGTACGAGGGTTCCTCTTCTCCTCACCAACACTTATTATTTCTTATCTTTTTGATGATGGCCATTCTTATAGGTGTGAGGTGATCTCTCATTGTGGTTTTGATTTGCATTTCCCTGATGATTAGTGATGTTGGGCATCTTTTCATGGGCCTGTTGATTATCTGTATGTTTCCTTTGGGAAAATGCCTATTCAGGTCCTCTGCCTATTGTTTAATAATATTGTTTGTTTCTTGCTATTGAGTTCATATATATTTGGTTATCAACCCCTGATTTGCAAAAACCTTCTTCATTCAGTAGATTGACTTTTCACTATTGTTGATGGTTTCCTTTGCTGTGAAAAATCTTTTAAGTTTGATTAGGTCCCATTTGTTTATTTTTACTTTTGTTTCCTTTGCCTGAGGAGACATATCCAAAAAAAAAAAAAAAAATACATTGCTGAGACCAATATCAAAGAGAGTACTATGTTTTCTTCTAGGCATTTCACAGTTTCAGTATTACATAGAGGTCTTTAATCCACTTAGAGTTTATCTTTGTATATGGTGTGAGAAAATGTTCTAGTTTTATTCTTTTACATGTAGCTGTCCAGTTTCTCCAACACCACTTATTGAACAGACTGTCTTTTCTCCATTGTATATTCTTGCCTCCTTAACCTTGTAGATTAGTTGACCATATGCATGGGGGGTTATTCCTGGGCTCTCTATTCTGTTCCATTGATCCATGTGTCTGTTTTTGTGCCAGTACATTCTGTTTTCATTACTGTAGTTGTAGTATAGTCTGAAGTCAGGGAGTATGATACGTCCAGCTTTGTTCTTTTTTCTCAAGATTGCTTTGGGTATTCGGGGTTTTTGTGGTTCTGAACAAATTTTAGAATTATTTCTTCAGCATACCTCAACATAATAAATGCCACATATGACAAATCCACAGCAAATATCATACTCAATGGTGAAAAGCTGAAACCTTTCCTTCTAAAATCAGGAAAAGGACAAGGATGCCCAGTCTTGCTACTTCTATTCAACATAGTATTGAAAATCCTAGCCATAGCAATTAGGCAAGAAAAAAATAAAAGGCATCCAAATTAGAAGGGAAGAAGTAAAGCTATTTGCAGATGACATGATACTACATGTAGAAAACTCTAAAGACTCCATCAGAAAAATTAATAGAACTAATAAATGAATTCAGCAAAGTTTCAGGATACAAGATGAATATACAGAAATCTGTTGCATTCCTATATACTAATAATGAACTGTTAGAAACAGAAATTAAGAAAACAATCTCATTTACAATTGATTCAAAAAGAATAAAATACTTGGAATAAATTTAACCAAGGAGGAGAAAGACCTATACTCTGAAAACTACAGGACATTGATGAAGGAAATCGAAGATGATACAAATAAATGGAAAGATATCCCATGCTGATGGATTGGAAGAATTAATATTGTTAAAATGTCCATACTATCCAAAGCACTATACAGATTTAATGCAATTCCTATTAAAATAGTCGTGACATTTTTCACAGAAATAAGGTTATCTTTAGTGTTAAGAACAGCATTCCAATTTTTGTGAGTCCTGAGCCTTCAACCGTTCCACTGTTTTGTATTTTTGTTCACTCTTTCATACAACAAAAACTCAAATTGTATATCTTGATCTTAGACCCCAGAAGAATCTTACTAGCCTAGTACTTAACTCTTCCTTTTCTGAAAGATGTGGCTAGTTTTCAGCTGACTGTGATAAATGACTATTGATATAACATCAACTTGCATGTTGAGATTAAGATGGATATAATGTTACCAAGTAGGATTTCATAAATGGCACAGTGCTGGAAAAGTGCTAAAGTAAGAGACACCTTTGAGGTCCCTGGACCCTTGCTGTTTATAATAATATGGAGATTTTAAATAAAGGCATAGTTACCTTGCCATAATCATACTCAGTCTGTATGCATATACATTGTCGTACGAAAATAAATTCATTGCATATTTATTCTTTCAAAAAAACCCTGAAAATTCATATAACAGAGTCCCCAAAGTAGTGAATGTAAATAATATGTATTTAATATTTATTAATATTTAAATATTATAACATGCTTATAACTTTTAGGGGGTTTATCTACTGTAGAAAGTGAGGCCTGGCTGTAAATGTATTCTTAACAAATTTACAAAATCAAGATAACAAAAGAGCAAGAATTTTTAAGGCACACTGAATTATTTGGGTTGCCTAAAAAATGAAATGGTCACATGGTTTCCACCTTAATAAGGAATGGAGACTGTCAGAGCTGCTATAGGACATCTGGGCACTGTACCCAGGAGTTAACCAGTGTCCACTCTACATCTGCTCAGGTTCTGGCACTAAGGTTGGCCTCCAGTCTTAGATGAAGCAGGTTAAGGCACCTATGGCACTTCTTGTGATGGCAAGCAGGGTCTTGAATGAATCTTGCAGTTCAATTGCCACTGAGCTACAGGAGGTAAGCCCTCATTCTCGTCAGTTTCTCAGTTGAGACAGGATCCCTGTCACTGATCAACTCCCCCTCCACTCCCCAGCACCCTCTGGCTGAGGTCCAGATTCTCTACCTAGCTCATGCCAACCGCCCCTTCCTCAATGGCTGGATCTTGTCCCCTTGCGTCTGGGTGATAGCATTGTGCTCGTCAATAAGGACAGACAATCTGAAACTATCAGTGCGTAACCGTGATCTAGCTCTGTCTGCAGTCACTGTAGCTTGGTCCATACTCCATTCACACTGGATCCTCTTGGAGAAGGATCAGTGCCCATTTTTGGACACAGTTGTCATGCTGTTAGCTTTCTTGAGAAAAAGCTCCATGGCTAGATAAGTTACCACAGCTCAGGTCTTATCCTGTCCAATATTCTTTTCATTTCAGGCTACCTTTACCTCTTGAGGTCAAAAGAAATATCACAGCTATATTCAGTAGAATAGAGCTTTCCAGTTAGTTTTCTAAAAATGGGTTAGAAATATGCCTGTGTCTTTGATTCTCCTCAGGCTCTGGTGGCTTGGCAGGGCCTGATGGTGGGGGAGGTGGAACAGAGCCCCTGACTCAATGCATTCATCCATTAGCAGACTCCTTTGCTTGCTACCATGGGCCATGTAAATGTTATTACTATTATTATTTTTGATTTACTGAAGTAGAGTTGATTTACAATGTTGTGCCAATCTCTGCTGTACAGCAAAGTGACTCAGTTATCCACATAGAGACATTCTTCTTTCTTATACGCTTTTCCATTATGGTTAATCCAAGGATATCGAATATAGTTCCCTGTGCTCTACAGTAGGACCTTGTTGTGTATCCATCCTGTATAGAATAGTTTGCATCTGCTCATCCCAAACTCCCAGTCCATCCCTCTCCCTCCCCACTTCTTCCCTGGCAACCACAAGTCTGATCTCTATGTCTGTGAGTCTGTTTCTATTTTGTAGATAGCTTCATTTGTGTCATATTTTAAATTCCGCACATAAGTGATATCATATGGTATTTGTCTTTCCCTTTCTGACTTACTTCACTTAGTATGATAATCTCTAGTTGCATCCATGTTGCTTCAAATGGCATTATTTCATTCTTCTTTACGGCTGAGTAGTTTTCCATTGTATATATATATTGTATGTATATATTGTATATAGGTACCACAACTTCTTTATCCATTCTTCTGTCACTGGACATTCAGATTGTTTCCATGTCTTGGCTATTGTAAATAGTGCTGCAATGAACATTGGGGTGCATGTATCTTTTTTGAATTATGGTTTTCTCAGGGTATATGCCCAGCAGTTGGACTGCTGGGTCATGTGGTAGTACTATTTTTAGTTTTCTGAGGAACCTCATACTGTTCTCCATAGTAATTGTACCAACTTACATTCCCACCAACAGTGTAGGAGGGTTCCCTTTTCTCCACATCCTCTCCAGCATTTGTTATTTATAGACTTTTAAATGATCGTCATTCTAACTGGTGTGAGGTGGTACCTCATTGTAGTTCTGATTTGCATTTCTCTAATAATTAGTGATGTTTAGCATCTTTTTATGTGCCTTTTGTCCATCTGTACGTCTTGGAGAAATGTCTATTTAGGTCTTCTGCCCATGTTTTGATTGGGTTATTTTTGTTGTTGTTGTTATTGAGCTGTATGAGCTGTTTGTATATTTTAGAGATTAAGCCCTTGCCTGTTGCATCATTTGCAAATATTTTCTCCCATTCCATAGGTTGTCTTTTCATTTTTTTTATGGTTTCCTTTGCTGTACAAAAGCTTGTAAGTTTGATTAGGTTCCACTTGCTTATTTTTGTTTTTATTTCTATCATGCAAATGTTATCAACCCATGTGTAGCATAATGTGGAAAAAAGTTGGGAAGCACCATATTAGACTCATGATACTTCAGAGAAAAGAACAGACCAAATAAACAAATATTTACATTTTTATAGGTGTGGAAGAATGCTTACTTTCTTTAGATTTGATTTGACTCTAAATCCCTATACTTCCTGATATTAGGGAATTCAGTCTATTGTTGTTAGGGTTTTCTCCCTCTTCCTGGGTTATACAAAGTACCTGGGATATCATGCAATCAAAATTTCGGGGGTGGGTTATAAGAATAACTATAACAAGTGTTGTAGAGGATGTGTAGAAATTGGAACCCTTCAACATTTCTGGCAAGAACATCAACTGGTGCAGCCACTTTGGAAAACAGTTTGACAGCTCCTCAAAATGCCAAGCAGAGCTAACATATGACCTGGGAATTCCACTCCTGGGTATATGCACAAGAGAACTGAAAATATATGTCTAAGTAAAAATTTGTGCCCAAATATTCATAGCAGCATTGTTCACAACAGCCAAAAAGTGGAAACAATCCAAGACTCTATCAATTGATGAATGGATAAACAATAAGTGGCCTCTCCATACAATGGAATATTTTTTGGTCATAAAAAGGACTGAAGTCCTGATACACGCTACAACACAGAGGAATCTAGAAAATATTGTGCTAAGGGGAAGAAGTCAGACATAAAAGGCTACATATTATAAAATTCCATTTATATGAAATGTCCAGAATATGCAAATCCTTAGACAGAGAGTGGATTAGTGGTTGCCGGGGGCTGGGAGGAGGAGGACTAGGGAACAACTCTTAAAGGGCATGATGTTTCTTCTTAGAGAGATGAAAACGTTCTGGAATTAGGTAGTGATGATGGTGAAGCAACTCTGTGAATATATCAAGAACCACTGAATTGTACAACTTAATAGGGTACATGTATGTTTTGTGAATTACATCTTGATAATTAAAAAAGAGGAATAGGTACATAAACCAACCAACCAATCAACCAACCAACCAACCAATGGCGGTAGACTCAGTCCACACAGGTTCTGCTGATCTATGCCCAAGGTCCGAGCCTAGGTTGACCTGTATGTCTGGCTTTCTTGGCCTCTGTCCCTGAACACAGGGTCTAGCCTCCCCATGGCACCCTGTAGCCATTTCTCTTGGAAGGACTCTCACCTCCGGGGGTCTCTGTCAGGATCAAGTCTGAGTCCTGAGCACTCATAGGCCTTGGACTCTTGTCCTCTACTCATATTTAGAGAACTTCCTTCTCTCCTTTGCTTCTCATGCATTTCCTTAAATCCTTAAATTCAGTACTTTTAATATTCTTATCTATTTTTATTCCCCCCCTTGGAAGGGACTTTGTCAATAAACTTACATTTGCTACTTAAAATGTTCAACCTTTTGAAAAACAGAAGTAACCAAGATACTTATACACATGAAACTAGCTCCGCAAAGAGGCATGCACAAGAACATGTACTGAGAAAAGTGTAACGGGGAGAAGCATGGAAGAGAATGAGGAGAGTTTGACATCTTTGAGCTGGGGGACCAACGAAGGAAGTCTGGAGAAGTAGGAGTGCCGCTAACTTACAGTCCTGCGTTACTGTGAAGAGGACATTACCTTAGTCGGTTTGGGCTGCTGAAACAATATACCATATTCTGGTAGTTAATGGACAATAGAAATTTATTTCTCACAGTTCTGGAGGTCTGGGAAGTCTAGAGCAAGGTTGCCAGCCTTGATCAACAGTCCTGTCCTGGGGAGGGCCCTCATCTTCCTGGTACATAGCCTGTGCCTTCTTGCAGTATCCTCACAGGGTGGAAGCAGCAAGCTACATCTCTGGGGTCTCTGTTATAAGTGTGCTAATCCCAATCATGAGGGCTCTGCCCTCTCATCCTGATCACCTCCCAAAGGCTCCACCTCCTAATGCCATTACTTCAGGGGTTAGAATTTCAACATGTGGACTTGAGGGGAATACAACCATTCAGACCATAGAAGGCATGGACTTAGGCCTCTGTAGAATGGCTGCATTGAGCCAGCGATGGTGGACTGAACAATGTCCCCCAAAGGTATCTATGTCCTAATCCCTGGAACCAGGGAATAGTATCTTATATGGCAAAAGAGATTTTGTGGATGCAATTAAAAGAAAGGATCTTGGTACATGCACCCCTATGTACACAGCAGCACTATTCACAATAGCCAAGACATGGAAGCAACCTAAATGTCCATCAACAGATGAATGGATAAAGATGTGGTACATGTATACAATGGAATATTACTCAGCCATAAAAAGAACAAAATAATGCCATTTAAAGCAACATGGATGGACCTAGCGAAGTAAGTCAGAGAGAAAAAGACAAACACGATAGCCCTTATATGTGGAATCTAAAATACGACACAAATAAACATATCTATGAAACAGAAACAGAATCACAGACCTAGAGAACAGACTTGTGGTTGCCAAGAGGGAGGGGTGGGGGAGGGATGGATTGGGAGATTGGGATTAGCAGATGCAAACTATTATATATAGGATGGATAAACAACAAGGTCCTACTGTATAGCACAGGGAACTATAGTCAATATCCTGTGATAAAACATAATGGAAAAGATTATGAAAAAGAATGTATATATAACTGAGTCACTTCACTGTACAGAAGAAATTTAACACATTGTAAATCAACTATAATTCAATAAAATTAAAACAAAATAAATTAAAAAAAAGCAAGGACCTTGAAATGAGAAGATTATCCTGGATTATCTGGTAGCCTAATGTAACCACAGGGTTCCTTACAGGAGGAAGGCAATGAGAGGTTTAACTACAGAAGAGGAGAAGGGATGATATGATGATTGAAGAAGAATCTGGAGCAACTTGCTGAGAAGCTGGAAGAAGGAGTCAAAAGCCAAGGAATGCAGATGGCCACTAGAAGCTGAAAAAGGCAAGTAAACAGATTCTCTCCTCAGAGCCTCCAGAGGGAACTAACCCTGTTGACACCTTGATTTTAGCCCAGTGAGACTGATTTCGGACTTGTAAGCCCCAGAGCTGTAAGAAAATAAATTTGTGTGTGTCATTTTTTTAAAATTAGTTAATTTATTTTTGGCTGCATTGGGTCTCTGTTGCTACACGTGGGCTTCCTCTAGTTGCAGCGAGCAGAGGCTACTCTTTGTTGTGGTGTGTGGGCTTCTCATTTCGGTGGCTTCTCTTGTTGTGGAGCACAGGCTCTAGGCACACGGGCTTCAGTAGTTGTGGCACGCGGGCTACAGTAGTTGTGGCGCACGGGCTCAGTAGTTGTGGCTCACGGGCTCTAGAGCGCAGGCTCAGTAGTTGTGGTGCAGGGGCTTAGCTGCTCCGTGGCATGTGGGATCTTCCAGGACCAGGGCTCGAACCCGTGTCCCCTGCATTGGCAGGCAGGTTCTTAACCACTGTGCCACCAGAGAAGCCCCTGTGTGGTTTTATAAGCACAACGTTTGTGGTCAATTGTTATAGTGACAATAGGAAACTAATACACCAGTCCACTCTGAGCCTGAAAGTATCTGGTCAAGAACACAAACCACAAACACTGATATATTCCTTATCCTGGAGCCAGTAACCAGTTTATCAGTTTTGTCAAAATAGAATTCTCCCGGTGGAGGAAAAAGCCAATGTGTGGTGTTGGTCCAGGAGAGAAACTTGAAGATGCTCACCACTGGCTACTAAAATGCCCTACGCCAGGGAAGCAGAGATGATGCCCAGCCATGCCAGTTCTAGAGAAGATGGGGGCCCTAGAAGAGGCCAAGGGTCAGAGCAATGCCAAGAGAAGAGGCAAAGGGACTGCCCTGGCGGTCCAGTGGTTAGGACCCCACGCTTCCACTGCGGGGGGCATAGGTTTGATCCCTGGTCAGGGAACTAAGATCCCGTAAGCCACACAGTGTGGTAACCCGCCCCCCACCCCCAACAACAATAAAACCACACAAAAGAAGAGGTAAGAGTGTGGTATATTTGTTAAGAATGTACAACCACTCCTGAACACCTGTTTAAAATGTTGATTTGACTCTTTTGCCTTCCTGCCACGTCATGTAAAAATCCTGCGTGGTCACTTATTTATCTGCAGCCTCAGAGCATCCCGGAAAATGGCCAGAGTCTGGAAGTATGTGATAGAGCTATTTAACCTGAAATGGACAGAATGGAGGCAGGTAAAGGAAGGAGTCAGAGGATTCATGTGTGCATGTGTGTGTCTCTAGAGAGCGTCTGGAACAAAAATAGTAAATTTCAGTGTTTTATTTTGAAATTTTTTTTCGGTTTCCTTTCTTTAGTAAGAATTTTCATAACTAACTTAATTACCTTATCTATGCTTCTCAAGAGACTTGGGAGTAGCAGAAAGAAAAGGTGGCAACCTATTTCTTGCAAATAAAGACATATCTGAAATATCTCCTTTTATTCTTTTTGAGAGAGAGAAAAAAAAGATAGTACCTAAAAGAAAAATGAAACATTTAAACTCCCTTCAAGATTAAAGTTTGGTCTTCCACATTAGGAAATGGCTTATTTCCTTTTTAAATCATCCCAAGTCTTTCTTCTCCCAAAGGTTGGCAGTTTTGTTGCACGGCCTCCAATCCCATCACAGGACACGGCCTCTGCCTCTCCATCTATTTGTCAGAAAAACCCATAAGAGAGGCTTGGCAGACAAAAACCAACAAGTCTTGAAACTGCTTTGCTACTGTCGTCTGAATGGAATCATGTATGCAACGTGGGTAAAACGTAAAACCAGTAGAAGAAATCTACAAGAATGTGCCTCCAAGAGCACTTTTCCTCTGAGGCAGTTATACTAAGTGATTCAGCAACTTATTCAGATTATGCTGCTATTCTATATCTGTGAGTCTCTTTCTGTTTTGGAAATAAGTTTATTTGTACTTGTTGTTTTTAGATTCCACATATAAGCAATATCATCTGGTATTTGTCTTTCTCTGCCTGGCTTACTTATTACTATGACAATCTCTAGGCCCATCCATGTTGCTGCAAATGGCATTATTTCATTCCTTTTTATGGCTGAGTAATAGTCCATTGTATATATGTACCACATCTTTTTTATCCATTCATCTGTAGATAGACATTTAAGTTGCGTCCATGTCTTGGCTATTGTAAATAGTGCTGCAGTGAATACTGGGGTGCATGTATCATTTTGAATTACAGTTTTCTCCTGATATATGCCCAGGAGTGGGACTGCAGGATCATGTGGTAGCTCTATTTTTATTTTTTTAAGGAACCTCCATAGTGTCTTCCACAATGGTTGTACCAATTTACATTCCCACCAACAGTGTAGGAGGGTTCCCTTTTCTCCACACCCTCTCCAGCATTTATTGTTTGTAGATTTTTTTGATGATGGCCATTCTGACTGGTGTGAGGTGTGACACCTCATTGTAGTTTTGATTTGCATTTCTCTAATAATTAGTGATGTTGAACATCTTTTCATGTGCCTTTGGGCCATCTGTATGTCTTCTTTGGAGAAATGTCTAAAGAGACTCACAGACATAGAAAACAAACTTATGGTTACCAAAGGGGAAAGAGGGGTGGGGGGAGGGATAAATTAGGAGGTTGGGATTAACATATACACACTACTGTATGTAAAATATATAACCAACAAGGTCCTACTGTATAGCACAGGGAACTATACTCAGTATTTTGTAATAACCTATAAGGGAAGAGAATCTGAAGAAGAATGGGTATCTCTCTCTCTCTCTCTCTCTCTCTCTCTCTCTCTCTCTCTCTCTATATATATATATATATATATATATATATATATATATATATCCCTGTACACTTGAAACTAACACGATATTGTAAATAAATTATACTTCAATTAAAAAAAAAGATTATGCTGCTATTATTCAAGATACTTTTGGAATGCCTTTTTGGGAGAGAACACCCCTAGCGTTAACAAGACAGAGACATTGCTATGTTCTTGCCAAACCCCATATCCTTTTCCTTCTAGTCCCACAACCAGACAATATTTCCTAACATCCCCTGCAATTCAGTGCAGGCGTGAGACTGAGCTCTGGCCATGCAGTGGGTGTGGACGTGACGTGTGCCACCTCTGAGCCTGGTCCCCAAACCTCCTTCTTGTTCTCTTCTCTCACCTGCTGGCTGCATGCAGAGGGTCCAGTGAGAACTCTGACAGCCTAGGAGAGAACAGAGCCACCACATGGCAGGAGCCTGGGTCCCGGACCTATTTACCTGCATCTGATTGTGACATCAGTAAGAAATAAAATGGTACTGTATTAAGGCACTGACCTTGGGAATTTCTTTTGAAATTATATTTTTAAAGCAAGTCTATCCCTAGGGTGAAGAGTGGTCACCTTCTAAGTAAACTAATGCTTGCTAGAGAGGCAATTAAAACGAAGAATTGCAAAGACACTGTGATCACCTGTAGCACCGCTGGAGTAGGTCTACAGCTTCTCCAAGGATCATCTTTGAAACCAGCAGCACTCATTTGAATACAGAACAGAGTTTACAAGGCATTGTAACATAGTAAGAATTTGAGCCACGGGATTATTATAAAAGGATATTTTAAAACCATTACCACTTTAATAATCACAGCATTCTAATAATCGAAGCATGACTCTGTTTTATGAATGGTACAAAGTGATGGTGTGATCTCCAGGTGAAATCATAGTAGCCTAGTCCCCAGGACAGAGTTAGGAGAAGGGAAGCTTGTAAGAAAATATAGCAGTACTATCTTGCTAGTTGGCTGGTAATGCATGAGCTGTAATGATTCTTAGCTGCTTATGTATTTGGGGAGGAAATTATGTTTAAAGTATTTAATTTCAGTTGTACAAAAATCACGCGATGGGGGTAAAATGCCATTTATCAATCGTTACATTCTTTCAAAATCAAGATATCCACATTTTGGAAAAATTTTAAATTCAGGATGTGTCAAATTACAGACATTGTAGATCAACAAGAGTCTGCTGCATCAGTTCTGGCATGTGTGATTAAAACTGGTAGGTGCACTGCTTTGTGAATTCATACCTTGCAAATAAACGGGTCAATCTTAATCTAGGAAACAAGTGATGAAAAAGCTATTGTATGAGGCAACGGGTGATGTCTCAATGTCACTGAGTCTCAGTTTCCTGATTTACAAAATGGCAACAATAACAGTACTCAGCTCACAAATTTGTAACACGGAATAAATGAGTCAAAGCACATAAAGTTCTTAAAACTGTGCCTGGCATCTAGGAAACACTAGTTATTCTTAATAGTGTTGAGACCATGAAAATGCTTGATAGCTTTAAGCATATTTGATCGATTAAGCCAGAACAGAGCAAAATACACTTTTTCCTCATTATTTATTTACTTATTTAATTTTTTTTAACATCTTTATTGGAGTATAACTGCTTTACAATGGTGTGTTAGTTTCTATATCATAACAAAGTGAATCAGTTATACATATACATATGTTCCCATATCTCTTCCCTCTTGCGTCTCCCTCCCTCCCACCCTCCCTATCCCAGCCCCTCATTACTTATTTTTAACCAATAATCTTTTCTTCTATGTTATTTCTCCATCTATCTATTTATATCAGATGTGTGTTTAAATACATAAATGTACATATATACATTCCTTTTTAAAAGTCAAGTTTCTTAAAAGTCAGTTTAGGAAATTTCTCCAGGAAATGACAAATGTTTATGAAAATGGTCATTATTTCCTACTGACTGACATTACAAGTGCCTGCCACATTCTTAACTATTGTGTCCGTCCAGCTGTCTGTGAGACAGCACCTCTTTTACCCCTGTTCTCCTTAAGACTCATTCTGTTTTTCCATTGCTTAAACTCTCCTTTCAGGAGGAAAAAAAAAAATTCAGCCTAAAAATTCCTCTGGGCCGAAACACAGCCTTGGGCATTATGCTAAGAGGGACTTGAAAAATCTGGCTGCAGCATTTTTTGAATCTGTTTGTAGGGATGAGAGCATCTCCATTTAGACTCTGTGTGTATTTCTATAACTGTTTAATTCTCTCTTCGTGAACAAGCACTTTAAAATCAAAATGAAAAATTAAGTGAAAACTCCAAATGCCTTTTTTTCCCAGTTGGTGCAAGAATCTGTGCAATTGAGGGAGTCTCTTAAAAGGAAGGAAAATTAACAGCGAGAAAGCTGGTGATGTGAATGAATGGCCACATTTCCATGACATTTTACTGCATCCACTCAAACAGATGGGATTCCAGGGCTAACTGGCCTCCGTTGAGATGAATGAGATTCCACAACTATTAGCACATTGGCATAGCAATGGGCCGGATTCGGTTGCAGAGGCATTCTTACAGAAACAAAGAAGAGCACAAAGCTATCCTGTCTCCAGTGCCCATCAATACAGACCCATTTGTTATCGAATCCCATTCATTCAAGCTCAAACTACATTCAATATCATATGACCCTCTTCAGGCACCACATGGAAATCCTGAGGATTGGATCAGCTATTAACCACTACCGATGCTGATGTGGCTGGTTTGGCTACATTAGACCAAACAGCACTCCTGCAAGTGGTGATGCAAGTCAAAAAAAGCACCAGGCAAAAATGAAACACGTAGAGAAAAAGCAGACTCACGGCTAAGCAAATGCACTAAGGCCTCCTGTGTTGGCAAAGGTCACCCAAGACACTGAAATTCAATGAAGGGGGTTTTAAGTTAAGGAAAACAGGCAGGCACCAGGGAAGCGGTCATGTAAAAAGGCTGGGGACCCAAGCCCCCTTTCCTATAGAAAGGAGCCAGCACGGGGCATGCCTTGCAGATGGACTGGGCTAGCACACAGCCTGCAGAGCACATCTGGCACACAGGTGTATGGCCCTGGATTCGAAAGTCAGCCATCAACAGTCATCTGCAAAGAGTCCTATTGCTATTTGGGGTGGAAAGTGAGAGAAATTAGAGCTGAAAAATCATTATGCTTTTCCAAAAAACAAAAAGCGTATGGGTCCCTGCCAAAACACTCTTCCTCTAGCAGATTATATTTTTAATCCACCTACTTAATTAACTAGCTCCTCAGTGGACCAAATGATATTAGTGAATGAGTTATAGTAATATTGCCACTGGAGCGGCCATTTAATTCTGGCAACTCTAAAGCAAATTATTTCATAAATGGATAGTTTATTCAATTCCGTTCAGTTCCAATTCAATTCTGAGCCCCTTCTATGACCAAAGCACTGAGCTAGACCTGTGGGGGAACAGAGTGAGGGAGGAACAATCCCTGCCCACAATCTAAATGGGGAATGGTGACCGATAAGTGAATTATAGCAATAGAATGCAAATCAAGCACATGTGTGCGGCGTGGGCGTGGGGATGGGAGGGAAGAAACTGGTCAGAGAAGCGGGGGTTACTTTCATGGGTAGGAAAGCAGAAAAGACTTGACGGAGCAGAGACCATGGATGATGAATACGAAAGATACAAGAAGGAATTGGGCAGGTAGAGATGAGGGGATGACAGATGTACTGGGGGAGTATAGAGAGAATAAAATATACTTTAGATGTAAATCTAAACTAGAAGATGGCAATGAGAATGGGCAGAAGGGGAGTGACTACGAGAAAGAGATAACTGAACAAGTGATTGGATGAACTGGGCAAGTTTCATGAATGACTGGTTACGTGATAGGTCCTACATTGGATGCTAGGACATGAAAAGACAAGACACACTCAGGCCACACATACCCCTAAAGTAGCTCACAGCCTAGTGGGGGAAAAGACCACCCATAAGGGTTTGTTCCATCCTCTGACAGAGTCATGTGCCTCATATTATGAGAGCACAGAGATGGGCACCTAAAGCAACCCAGGGCTGGTGGGGGAAGGGTGAGAACTGAGCTGGAGGAAGGGTCTTCTGCACAGAAGAGGGAAAATGCAGGGTACCAGTCAGGGCATCGTGTCCCATGAGGCAGGAAAGGAAGGAACTAGATGGAGAAGCCCCTGAACACACTGTTATGGAAACTGGACTGTTCTCCTAAGGGTAATGGCCAGTGATTCTTTAGTAGGTTTGAAGAAGGGGAGTGACATTATCAGACTTGCATTGTACAAAGTGCACCTTGACAGCTGTGTGGAGAATGAGAATGGATTGATAGCAAAGACTGAAGGCTGGACAACTGGACAAGAGACAATGGCCATGGTCGCCCTGAGACATGGTCCATGGCCTTGGTAAACCCAAAGGATATTAATGGGGTATAACATAGACAGAATAAGACCTGGACTGGACACCGGGCATTAAAGCAGAGAAAGGAATCAAGGTCCACTCCAGAATTCTGGTTTTAGAAACTAAGCAAATGATGGTGCCCTTCATCAAGATGGGGACAGAGAAGGAGCAACAGGTTTCAAGGAGGAGGAATGCTGCTTTGGATGAGTTAATCTGAAGTGTCTATGGTGCATACCAGCTGAGATGTTCATGAGCACAAACTGATGTTAAAACAAGTCACAACCCCATAGAAAACGGAATAAAACAAGGTACCTCTAATTGTGCACCCCAACATGGCTGGCTCCTTACAAATCAGTATGATCATAGAACAGAGTGATTTAGAATGAATGTAATAAAAGGGAAAGGTATACAAAGATAAACCCTCCAACGCAAAAGGCTTTCCTGTAGTGTGGATTCTCTACGTTCTTTTACGTATCTCTTTAGAGACATGGTCTTCAGAAGGCTCAGTGAATGTCAACAGGTTCTGGGCTCTAATTTGCCGAGCTCTCTGATTTGTAAGCACTTGGTGGGTAACTGCTATGTACAATGTACAACACGGGGTGAAATGAGGAATCTCAAAACAGACACAGCCTTGTCCCTAATGTCCCAGACATAATCCATGTGGTTGATGTGACACAGATATGCATGACCAGAACACACAATAAAACCTGCCTGGTGAAGAACAATGAACAAAGTGAATAGTAGATGACAATACTGAGCTGATCTTATTCAATTTTTGGTATTTTTTCATTGTGGATTTTTTGCATTAATTTTGATTTTTTGGCCATGCCGTGTGGCTTGTGAGATCTTAATTCCCCAACAAGGGATCGAACCTTGGGCCCTTGGCAGTGAAAGCGAGGAATCCTAACTACTGAACAGCCATGGAATTCGCAATTTTGATTTTTTAAAGAAAAATTTTGCATTAAAATATTGGCTTGATTGCTGCACTTTCTGGTGCCCCCTTAGACTGTGTGTCCCAGGTGAGCACCCTACTTGCCCCATCCCAATCCTGGCTCAGGAAAAGTTATCCGTAATTCAGACGAAGCAGACAAACAGCCAGGAGTCATCAAGGCCAAATCGTGACCTCCCCCTTCCTAAATTACTGTAGTCTCTGAATTCTTCTTCATCCCTCTCATGAACAGAGCTGCCTCCTCAAAACAAGTGAACTGACAGGTATGCTTAGAGCTTTCCTTTTGGGCAAATCCTCTATAGTGAATCACCAGGAGAAAGATGGTATCATTAATTAGCTCAGATTTTACATTTTGCTTCTTTACGGGTAGTCTCCAATTTAACACAAGTATGTATTTTGATTTCTATCAAAACTATTTCTTCCCTCCGACCCCCAACAGGTCTGTGCATTTTAGAACCCAACAAAAATATTTTGAGCAGATGAAGAAAATCGGAGTTTGCTGATCCCTCCACTGGACCCAAGCTCCCCTGGGGAGAAGAATCCTTTCCAGCAGGTGCCCTGCTGTCTTCTCAGTGCCGAGGTCTGTGTGGTCAGACCGTAGTTGGTACTTAATACACGCTTACCCAAGTGTTGAGAAATAGAAGATTCTTAACAACTACATTTACCAAAACAAGTTAGAAGATATTCACATTGCTTAATTACAGCCATAGATGTGTTCTCATTACTGTTTTATATCAGCCCAATGCCCACAGAGATTCAAATCATGACTTTCCAACCCTAACCTCATTGAATTGTCACCTTCTGGCCATTTCTTTGGTAAAGGCAGAAGTTGTACAAATGGATTTGAGTCAGGGTACTTTATACTCAGTGAAGAAATCGTCTCTGTGTGTTCTTACTAGGGAATGAAATTTTGAGCCACCTTTCGGAGGACAGACTGCTCATTAGTGATATTTCCTTTCTGAACCGTTATCGCTTTTTTACTGGAGTGTAGTTGATTTACGATGTCGTGTTAGTTTCCGATGCACAGCAAAGTGATTCAGTTTTATATATATTTTTGGATCCTTTTCTCTTAAAGGTTATTACAAAATATTGAGTAGAGTTCCCTGTGCTATACAGTAGGACCTTGTTGGTGATCTGTTTTAGATACAGTAGTGTGTTTATGCTAATCCCAATATTAGTGATATTTTGATGGCTAACCTGACTTGGAAATGTCTCGTTAAGGGTCTGGGAATGATGTGCACAAAACCAGATGTGTCTCTGCTTGTGCCTCTGTGTATGCAGAATTGCTGAGCACGTTTTCTGGAGAAAGATCACTCAGGATGCCTCTCCCCTACTGAACACACACACACACACACACACCCGTGGCTATTATTTGGGTGGTCTGGATCATGACGCAGAACAAGTGATGAATTCCATGAAAGCAGGAA
>NW_006792323.1:828501-840919 GCF_000442215.2 Lipotes vexillifer | reverse complement strand
AGGAATGAATGGTACCTAACCATAGATAGATTAAAAACTCTTCTGTACCTTTCCCCTGAGGATTTGTACTCCTCCTCTTGCCTCAAATGGCTTGCCCACATATTTTTAGAGGCTTTAGATATTCTTGGGAAGTGTCATCCAGCTAGTGAACCCATCAGACCTTGTTCAGTTTATGAATTCTTATGAGCACATAGGTCAAAACGTTACTGCCCTAAGTAACATTTTAAATGATTTTAATGTACTCCCACAAAAAGTTAGCTGCCAAGACTCAAATCTGTGGACTCCAGAATACAGGGACTATACAGAATCCTTTAATATTACAACTAGTTTTAATGCACCAGCCTGGTTGGTATTACTGCATGTGCACATGCCTGGGTGTGTATACGTATTACATATTATATACATAATTATAAAATGAAAAATACATATATAGTTTCATGGAATATTGTATTTGTTTCCTTCTCTAGGTATAGCAGTTAATTCTGTCTAATAAATTGTAATTTACTTCTTCTCACTTTTAGTTCCATAGAAATAAAAGAAAAAGCCAGTCATTATTTTCCCCTCTGTTGTTTTACCTTCACAACAAAATATCTTTGTACATAAGAGGAACAAAATGTAACAATTTCTAATGTACTTCATAGCATAATATTTTGGACCAACTTAAAAATATGTTAACCAGGTTTACTGCATGACAAAGGTAAGATCTTTAGCTAAATTATCCTAAAATAAAAAGGCAAGTGAGTTGAAAGCACAGCAGTTCAAAAAACCAACTCTATAGATATCCACATGTCTAGAGAGTATTTAAACTATTTCACTTTATAAAATTCAGCGGGGAACGTGATTTCTGGTGTTCTGGCTTATAGAATCACTTGGGAATGAATAATTCATAGGCTTTTTACCCAGTCTCAAGTGTAAATCAGTCAAATATAGCAACATGATATTCATGCTGAATTTCTAAGTACTTAAAAACATTTAGATGGAAACTTCTTTTCAAGGGAGCAGGAGGAAGAATGTCACTTTCCCTCTGCTCACTGTGCTCAGGCATATTTGCACTACGTCGTCCTTTAAGAAAATCTATACAAAGGGATTTAATGAAACACTAAACCAGTCAGGTTGCAGAAGTGAAGAAAAGCAAAGCAACAGAAAACTTTCTCACTGTTATGTTTTCTGTATTAACATACTGATGTGAAACTAAACAGAAAAAGCAATCTAATAACAAACATTCCTTTGAGACATGCTCAGGGAGCAAAAGGACATCCACTTATTGTTCCGCCCATCCGATTGGTCCATATATGGCAATAAAGGTACAATAGACGGAAACAGGAAACAGACTGGCACATCTGTAGTATCTTATTAGCAGTTAATGGATATCCGAGAAGAACACGCATATAAAGCTGAATCGTCTGGACCAATCTCCGAAGCAATTACTCTTAATTAGTGGGTTCTGTTTATAGATTCAACTTAGTGTACCCTTATGTATCAAAGAGATGAAAGCAGCTGCAGAAAGAGAAATGAGGCTCTTAAAGGAAAAGTATTGCAAGATGTTGGAGGATTTCTTTTTGGTGAAGTGAAACCATTTCTTTCCCTTCTCTGCCTGGCAGCAGGGGGCTTTCTCCTTTGTGACTGATTAAAGAAAAGGTAGGAAAAAATTTCCAAAGCTGGCTAGCTGTTAAAGGTAGTCTTGTCATTTGCCTTAGGGAAATGTAAAGAAAACTGGTCAAAACAAACAAAAATACTCCCTCAAACTGTAACTTTAAACATTTCCAGGAGGTGCCATCCTCCACCTTCAACCAAATCAACACTTTAGAGATGGAGCACCTGCATTTGGTGTTCGCCAAATTGAAAGCAGTGGGGCAAAATGGGTGATGTGACCAGCTGTATCTCCAGAAGGGGGAAAACACAAAATGTTTTTTCCAGGCCAATCTAGTCAAAAGAGATCCGAGTATATTCACCGAGCCTCTGAGCCAATCGCCCACTGTCTGTAAATGGAAAAATATCATGTAGCTCAGTTCCCCACCCCATATATACCACATACTGGCCTTTTCAACAAAAAGGAAATTCCTTTTGGGTAGTGGATGTTGCATTTGTACAATCCTATTCCCATGTAAACAGTTCTATGGCTATCTTTCTTAGAGATCTGTCACTGGGGTCCTGCCTTTGGTGTGACTCTTAAACTACTAGAAGGCTTGGTTCTTTAGGCATTTCTGATTGGTTTTGCAACACACTGGTCTACTTGCTTGAAAGTCAACGAAGTTCTTTCCTGTCTTGTGAACTTCTGCTTTAAAAGATCATTTTGAATGGACAGTTAGTGCACTAATGTTTAACCTGTGACCATTCTCTCAAATGACTGTACTCTGTGCATACCTAAGAAAGCTGGGCTGGATTTCTTCAGAGGGTAAAGGAAGGAACTTCTTACTTGTCTGGGGTTTACCACAATTCAGGATAGGCACGATTTCTTTGCATTTGCCTTTCTGAGTGTCCAGGAGTTTGTACATGAGCCCCTCCCCGCCTAAGGCAAGAGAAACTAGACTGGCCTTTTCCATTGTCTTCAAACGCAGAGCACAGGCCGAACGGAGCCTCCTAGGCTCTGGCTCCCACGAAGGGCTCCAGGAGTCCGTGCTGGAAGACAGTGCTGCGAACATGGGCTGCTCTCCCCAGGGAGGCCTCTCTTCTTCCAGAAACCTGCTCCAGACTTGCTCTTCGGATGAACCCACCTCTGTTTTACTGTGTTATGCATTCGATTTTTCAGGTCTGAAACGTAAGATTCTTGGAGAATGGTTCTGATGTCATGAATACGGGCAATGTTGTTAAAATTTCACTAAGTTTATAAACAGCATTCTTTTTTTAATGCATGTATGTATGTATGTACCTATCTATCTATCTGTATTGTTTTAAATGGAAGTATAGTTGACTTACAACATTGTGTTAGTTTCAGGTGTACATCAAAGAATATACATACATATCTACATATGTGCGTATATTCTTTTTCAGATTCTTTTCCCATATAGGTTATTACAAGATATTGAATATGATTTCCTATGCTATACAGTAAGTCCTTGTTGTTTATCTATTTTATGTATGGCATCTGTTATGGTATATGTATGTATCTGTTAATCCCAAATTCCTAATTTATTCCAAACCCCCTTCCCCTTTGGTAACCATAAATTTGTTTTCTATGTCTGTGAGTCTATTTCTGTTTTGTAAATAATTTCACTGCGTCATTTTTTTAGATTTAACATATAAGTGATAACATATGGTATTTGTCTTTCTTTGTCTGACTTACTTTGCTTAGTATGAAAATCTCTAGGTCCATCCATGTTGCTGTAAATGGAATTATTTCATTCTTTTTTATGGCTGAGTAGTATTCCGTCGTATGTATGTACCACATCTTCGTTATCCATTCCTCTGTCGATGGACACTTAGGTTGCTTCCATGCCCTGGCTATTGTGAATAGTGCTGCTATGAACATTGGGGTGCGTGTCTCTTTTTGAATTAGAGTTTTCATCTTTTCCAGATATATGCCCAGGAGTGGGACTGCTGGGTCATATAGTAGCTCCATTTTTAGCTCTTTAAGGAACCTCCATACTGTTCTCCATAGTGTAGCCTTGTGTTTTTTACGTACTCTTTCGAGGTGAATGACAGAGTCGCAGGCAAAGAATGGCATACACCAATGGAGAGAGGCATGTTGCACTGTGCGTGCATTCACTCACGGGCGGTTAGATTGTATGGGCCGCAGGCATGGGAGGCGAGTAGGAGACAGCAGCAGTCAGTGTTAAGCACTACGCAGTGACTGTCACCCTCCTTCTGAGTCCATGCTCCAGCAGCGACATAAAATGGGGTCTCGAACGTGAGGGTCTTCAGCTGGCCCCTCTCCCAGAGAGTTCTCATGGTGTGTGTATGAACGCCACCTGCTTAAGCAGGTAACCAAAATGGCCCAGAGAAGCGACCTGCCCACAGTCACATTTTCTGATAAAACCGTGATCAGCATATGCGCTCTCTAGTATACACTACATACCATTCTCTAGGTTATACATTCACATGTATGCATTACTGCTCAGGATTATAGAGGCCAAATCACATGTGAATGGTTCTCCATATGGGTAATTTAATGTTCTAGGCTACTTCTGACAATACCCAAACGTCAATAGAGGCCTTTTTCACAGATTTGAGAACCCATTCCTAATGGAAGAGTCACCATAATGCCACTATATATAATTCCTACAGACCAAATCATCCTCCCCACACCCCCATCTCCTTTCTCGCTCCCAAATGTCTACAGGTGGTAATTAATTTTTCTTTCCCACTCGGTGTTATTTCTGGATGAAGTTCAGAGAAAGGTAATGGGATGGCCACGTAGCTAGGTGGTTTTCAGTCCATTTCCATAACATATCAGAATAAAACTAATTCTTTATTCCTAGCTTGTGTCTTTCTACTGCTCAGCAGCTGTGAAGATAGACCAGACACAGGGAGAAATGTTCAAAGTGAGCTAAGATGATGGACATATAATGCAAAAGGAAGCAGCTCCCAGGCCCTTACTTTCAGAGGCTGAGCTGTGCAAGGGTAGACATCCAAGCTGTGGCTTTAAAAACGGAAAGGGGAAATTTAGCAACTACTTACTAGGTTAAAGGATCTGTGGTTGGCATTCTTTCATACAATAATTTAGTTCAGTCCTTTCAGTAACGCTGAGAGCCAATGAATTACTGTCCACACTTTACACATGAGGAAACTGAGTCACAGAGATATTACATAACACGCTCAAGTCTGCAAAGGTAGAAGGTTTTAAGCAGGGTCTGAACTTGCGTTTTCCACTGTACCAGCTGCTTCCATTAAATAACAGCCATAGTTATTAGTTAGTAATTATGATCATCCAGTAACTATAGGAATGGTCCTTGCAAGTCGAGCTAAAAGAAGATCCAGTACAATTAGGAAATCAGAAAATAAGAGTAGATGAATATGGGTATGTTGAATTACAAGAAGGTAAGAACTAAGTGGATGTTTGAGGAGTTTATATGGAGGAGATAATAAATATTATCCACTATCACACTGTGATAAAACTAATAAATAGCAGTTAAAGCATTACCAGGATGTTTCAAAAATTATGAGGAATAAGAAAGTTATTTTATATTGAGTTAAATAAATATGAATGATACAAAAAAAAAAAAAAAAGAAAAGAAAAGAAAAGAGAAAAAAAGAAGATCCAGTACAGAGAGCCATGAAAATCTTGGAAGAGCCACCTCTTCTGACCCAGCCTCGCTGGGATCTACTGATCCAATGATTTTGTAACATATCAAGATTATCATTTGTAAGAGCGTTTAAAAACTGTTTTCGTCAAGTAGCTACCATGTTAGTTGACAATTACGTTTTCTTTTAAAATTTCTGCCCATGATTAATAGAAGCAACTCTGCCTCTGACCAGTAGATAGAACAATGTGTGCTTTTTTAAAAAACTTGTCAGAAAAGGGCCTTCCTGGCTTGCTGGCTCATTCATGATGTAAGATGAATGTAAGATGATGTAAGAAGGCTCATATCACTTTATTAGGGCGTTCATGTCTCTTAACCATCGCATACTGTGTTATAGAGAAACATGTAACTTACATACCTCAGTTAGGAATTCTTTTGGCTGCATGTAACAGAATTTCTGAGTGGCTTAAGCAGTGAAGGTATTTGAGTGTGTCATGTAAACAGCGAACCAGAAAAGGAGCACAGGTCAAAGAAATCACCGAAGAGCTCTGTCCCCTATCTTCTTTCCACCTCCATTGATGTGCTGCCTTGGTCAGGGCAGCAGGAAGGGTGGGAGGGTGGGAAGGGGCACGTATACATTTTGCCAGGATAACCAGAGCTCTCTCAGAAGGACTCTTCAGACTTCTCTGCTCAAGTCTCAGTGGCCAGAGCTGTCACCTGGCCAGCCCATGCTGCAGGGTCAGCTGGGAAAGTGAGACGATTTTCTAGTCTCTTTGGTGGAAGCCAATAGGGGAGAAGAGGGTTGACATGGCTGTTGGCATCCGGCAGCACCTGCCTCACTAATGTAGTGACTGTGAAAAAGGATTTTGTTTCAGACTATTAATATTACAACATTATTTTGGTACCAGATATCGACATACATATTACCTGCTTTATTTCTATTGTACAAGAATTTTCAAAGCCGGTTTGAGTCTCATACCTATACTCCTCCCTTTGCTATTTGTTTTTAGATTTGGGATGAGAGTCAAGAAATAACCAAACAGTGCTAATTTCAAACGAACACTATTTTCCAAAGACTTCCTTTGCCCTCATAGGATGCCTGGGTATTCCTCCCACCAGTTTACAGTTTTGTCACTTATAAACAAATGTCAGGTCTTGTATAATTTCTATGTATCCTCTATACACAAGAAAAAAAATGGAAAGACTTTTTGGCCCTAAACTATCTCTTCACTTGGTGGAGAACTATTTTTCTTTTTCTTTTTAATTTATTTATTTACTTACTTAAAATTTCTTTTTGGCCGTGCCACATGGCATTCCAGATCTTAGTTACCCCTAAGCAGGGATCAAACCCTTGCCCCCTGCAGTGGAAGTGTGGAGTCTTAACCACTGGACTGCCAGGGAAGTCCCCAGAACTATTTTTCTTTAGTATAGAACTGGGACTCTTACTCTGGAAATGAGACATACCACTTCAACTCAATCATCCAGGAAAATCCACGTCACATGGTGGCCGTACCCTCTAGACTGGAACAAACCTCAAAATTCGACTCTGGAAGTAACTCCTTTGGCTGATATGTGGCTTCCCCAGCAATATGGCCATGGCCCATTAGAATGATGGGCTGCCCTAACTCGGATCTCCTAGTCTAGGTGTTGGGAAGAAGCTGCAGATCAAGTAATACTTAAAAGAAGGAATAGAAAAGGGAGGGTGAGTTTCCCAAACTTGTCTAAAGATAAGAATCATTTGGTGAGCTGGTTAAAAATATACATTCCTGGGCCTGAAGCCAGAATCGAATCAGAATTTGCAGGCAGAGGTCTAGAATCTGCTTTCTTTTTTCTAACAAGTGCCCCCCAGTAAATTTTATCATCGGTGGTCCTCATCCTGGCTGCTCAGTAGAACCATCTGGAGAGCTTGTATAAAACACCAATGGTCGGAGCCTCACCCTCAACCAGAATAACAGAGCATACAGCCCAGCATTTGTTTTTTTAAACATCTATGGCAACTCTGCTGTGCAGATCTGACAAAGGCACGGGCTCTGGCGTGGAAACCCGTATGTAAGTGTGGCAGCTTAGAGAAAGACTTGATTCAGCCAAAGGCATTATAATCTTCAGGGCTCAAACTATGGCCTACAGGCCACATCCTGTCTGCTTTGTAAATAAAGTTTTATTGGAACACAGCCATGCCAGTTGTTTACCTATTTTCTGTGGCTGCACTCTCCCTACCTACCACAGCAGAGCTGAACAGCTGCAACAGAGATCACTATGGCCCACGAGCCCCATATATTCACTCTCTGTCTGTTTACCAACTTTACCAATCTCTACTCACCGAACATTTGGATCAAGGACAGTTAAAACATTATAATCATAACACTAAGCTTGGATTATACATAAGATATGGTTCTGAGTGCCCTGCATCTACTACTACCTCTATTCCCACTTTACCAATAAGGAAACTGAAGATCTGAGAGGTTGAGAAACGTATCTAAGGTCATAGCACTAACAAAGGATGAGGCCAGGATTTGAATGCAGGCTGTCTGACTCCAGGACCTCAGGATGTCCCCTTTTAATTTAATTAGTATGTCTCTTACACATGACCTTTGTGACAAGATACAGGAAGAGCAACGGCGAGTCATGAAGACAGATGTCTGAACGATCTAAGCCACCCCTGTCTGTTCCCTTGAACCTCTTGTCCACTGGAGCAGTCAGCCTGGAAAGGATTCATTCTTGTATCGAACTTGAAAAATGATGAGTGCTGAACTGTACAATTTCTTTTTCTTTTTGCAATGTACCATGTTCAATATGACTAACTCTTTAAGCTGCAGTCCTGAGCATCACTCAAGGCTCCCAGACATATGGCACGATGATCACTTCCTTGGCTGCATCAAGCCTCACACCCTTAATTTGTCCCATGATATATTCAATATGTTCCTAGTTTTCCACAGGGTCATCAGGATAATAGTTTGCTGTTCAAGACTGGACATTCCTCTGGAATCCCCATTTGTGGCTGCTTGTCAGAGGACCAGTGAAACAGTTGGAAGAGAAGAACATGTAGCCATTAAACGCTGAGGAACAAAGACCAGGCAGTGGCTGGTGAGACAAAAATACCCATTTTATTGTCAATGTTTTGCTTTACCGGGAGCCAATAAGGCAACGGAAACATGTACATTATATGCTGAGATAACCCAGCCCCACAAAGTCCTTTGGAGGGGGTGGAGCTTCTGGATCACCTGCACTGACAACAGAGCCCTCACCATCTCAGGTGCAAGGACAAAGCCACAAAAGGGCTCTGTGTTTCTCTAATTACTTTGTCCCAAATTTTATAGCCCTGAAGTTAGGCACACTGTATGACCAAGTGCTCATCAGACAAGTTACATGAAGGGTGAGCAGCGTGCTGAGTCATATTACCCACCCAGGTCCCTCCATTGCTTTCATTTATTGTTCGTTGACCTGCGTAGCCTTGAGATGCCTGGCCATGCACTCACACTGGCCATATCCTATTCTAGCTTTATTGTTACCAGTTCTTACCAGACATTGAGAATACAAGGCCAACAACGATGTTATTCCCCAATGCGAGAGCCAAGCGAGGTCCACCTAATGTTCCCATCACTTAAGACAGACTGTTTAGTCTCTGGAACTATGCCAGATTATTTGAAGAATGTTCAGTGCAGTCAGTGAAACTTTTCTTTTGTTCTTGCATCACCGCTTTTTCTTTTTGAACGTTTAATGCCGATCTGATCTGAATTCTTTAACCAGGGAAATTTGGTCTCTGGTTCATGCTGACCCTCTCCTCCTCACTCCCCACTCCACACTTTGGGAGCAGCCTTCCTTGTAATGCCCACCCCCAGCCCCACTCTAGAACCTCTTCCACAGGGCTCCTCTCTCTCAAGATTCCAGGAAAGGACTGTTGGCCTGTCTTCACCTACACATTCCCAGGGAGAGGCCATCGCTCATCTGAATGGTTTCCAAGTGAGGTCACAGATGTGATTATAAGCAAGAACCTAAGGCTTCAGAGCTGCTGTTACAATCTAGAAAGTGCAGATTTGGAGAATGGAGGCTGGGGAGAAAGGGAGGTGTATATCCTAGCACCACAGAGCCTCAGAAAGGCAAAGACGCAAACAGAGGATGCTCCCTCTTCTAAGGATACATTCAAATCTTACTCTATATCTGGCAGACTCCCTTTCCCAGTCAAATGGAAAAACCAAACTGGGCCACTGGATGCTTAAACTCATAGAATTCCAAGGGCCGGGGCAGCTTTCATCCCAGGCAGTCTAGTCCCAAAGCATGCAAAGGCAGCACCGAGTTATCCTGCTTCTAGGTCTGAAAGTGGAACAGCTCTGGGTCACTCAGTTTCAGGGTTATAATGGAGGGACGATAAAGACCTACTGAGGCTAACAAGGCATTCTGTGGGCAGCCCTGTGTTAAGGAGGAGGGCCAGGGAGCACAGTGACCTGCTGAGGATGGCGGAGTGCCCAGGTGACCTGACTCTAACCTGAGCTTCTGTGACACGTGTGCGAGCCGGTTCCTGGAGGCTGCGTTATGACGGATATGGATCAGATTAGGTGTCCCTGATCTAAGTCTGAAGACTAGGACACAGCTTGGCTAAGCTGCATACAAGAGGGGTTTTTATCAATGTTAGAGAAAAAAAAGGCACACAAATGGTCGGTCTAGTTGGGATTTACACAGGAAATCCCCAGCACCTCCTGTGCCCTCCTCACCCCTCACTGTCACCTCCTTCACTTTGCCTCAATGCTGCAGCTGCTCTCTAACTTACAGCACCAAGACACTGCTAGGCGAGTGGGGAGAGTGTCTTGCCATTCTGAAGTGCAGACTTCAGAATGGCAAGATGAGCACGGAATTTACGAGCAAGAGACGATTTACCTCTTATCAGTGGATACTCCAGGCTAACTTCTGCTCAGGACAAATGGTCCTCAGCTAAAAGCTCAACTTATCTGCCTGCACCGGGATTCAACTCCTCTTTCAGAAACTGTCCAGAAGATTTGTATCACTGGCATGATTTTTTTTTTTTTTAATTTATTTTTTGCAGTACACGGGCCTCTCACTGCTGTGGCCTCTCCCATTGCGGAGCACAGGCTCCGGACGCGCAGGCTCAGCTGCCATGGCTCACGGGCCCAGCCACTCCGCGGCATGTGGGATCTTCCCGGACCGGGGCACGAACCCGTGTCCCCTGCATCGGCAGGCGGACTCTCAACCACTGCGCCACCAGGGAAGCCCCTGGCATGATATTTTTTAAAAATCATTATATTTCATGTCAGTATCATTATCTCTGAGGTGTATCCACCCTTACAGCAAAGACCTAGACACAGATAGTTCTTGTTTTGTCTACTAATCGTCTACAATTGTCTATTCAATTCTGCAGCGGCCCCATTTTCTCCCTCGACTTGACCACCGGTTCCGAGTTAAAGCACAAACCAGCCAGCTATGGATTGCAGCCCATTCGCTGGCTCTCATGCTTTGCTCATGGTTCTGTAGGCTTTCTGTGAGGCAGCATTCCCTCCTCAGAAAGTAGATACATCATCTGTCTGTTAACCACAAATTATCTTTCCCCAAAGCTGATGATGATGGCAAATGACCATGTTCTCAAACATGCCATTGATGGGCTTTAAAAAAAATACTTGCAATGATTTCCTGCACTGGAAGAGAATTCTGGTGAGAGAGGGAAGGGCAGAGAGATTACAGTTTTTCCTCAAGTACTACTGTAAAGGATAATAAAGCTGCAGGGCAGGGCTTCTCAAACTCGGGGATCTTGTTAAAATTCAGGTTCTGGTCCAGGCGTTTTGGAACCAGCGATTCTGCTTTCCTACCAAGCCCCCAGGTGAGGGTGATGTTCCTGGTCTTCAGGGCACATTGGAATAACAACACTAAGAGAAGTCTACATGGGACATCATCAGAAGCACTAGTATTTCCAATGACAAATCTTACAACCCACAAATCTTGTCACACATGCACACCCTACTCGCCTGATTTCCACATCTCTATGCTGCCTGCAGAAGGTGAAGATGACACTTCATTATTTATAAAAGTAATTTCATTCTATAAAAATCTGGATTTACCAAACTGATTTTATACCACTTAAGAAAGAACTCACTTCATGGACGGACTTAGAGATGATCATACTAAGTGAAGTCAGTCAGACAGAGAAAGACAAATACCACATGATATCACTTATATGTGGAATCTAATTTTTAAAAATGATACAAATGAACTTATTTACAAAACAGAAACAGACTTACAGATTTCAACAACAAAATTACGGTTGTCAAAGGGGAAACGTGTGTTGGGGGGATAAATCAGGAGCTTGGGATTAACATATACACACTACTGTGTATAAGATAGATAACCAACAAGGACCTATGGTATAGCACAGGGAACTCTGCTCAATATTCTGTAATAACGTAAATGGGAAAAGTATCTGAAAAAAATGAATATATGTATATGTATAACTGAATCACTCTGCTGTACACCTGAAACAACACTGTAAATCAACTATACTCCAATAAAATTTAAAAGAAGAACTCACTTGAGCATTCCTAGATGTAGAATGCTCCCCTACTAGCAAAATAATGATTTACTTCAAAAAGCTGTACTTTGAATATAGAAGCATAGGAAACCATTCATGATTAACCTGGTAAACATCTAAACTGGGACATGGTGGAAAGAAGTTAACACCACAGGACTGCAATGAAAGCCCCTGGACTTCCCATTTGAATGGCTAAATCTGTCACAGTCCTCAGGGTTTTAGCTGCTCCCAGAAAATGGGCAGCAGGGTTTCAACGGATGCTAGCTCTCCAAAGAGTCTCTGAAATTGTCAGATCATTCCACCTATAAGTGGCCACCTGGGCAGTGAATGAATTGGGTCAGTACAAATAGGTCAGGTACTTCTCAGAAAACCACTAGAGATATGTTAAGCTAAGAAGCCAAAGAAACCTAGAGTGGATTTTATTTGCACCATCCTTACACATCTAGTATATTAAATTCAGACACTGGCAGAATGTATATTTGTCAGTGTCAAAAGTTATCCAGGGAAAGACAAATATCTTTTGAGAACATGCATCAGTTTCCTGGTACTAAGGATTTTATACTACAGTGTTTCTGAACCCTCTCTCTCTCTCTTTTTTTTTTTAAATTTATTTATTTTATTTTATTTATTCTTTTCCTTGGCTGCTTTGGGACTTTGTTGCTGTGTGCTGGCTTTCTCTAGTTGAGGCAAGCGGGGGCTACTCTTT